>NC_069500.1:536150899-536225899 GCF_027579735.1 Bombina bombina
AGGTATACTATTGTAATAATATGATTCTATTTTTGACTACAGTATCCCTTTAAGGGGACAATTCAGTCAAATGACAATCTATATAGTTAAAGAGACAGTCTAGTCAAAATTAAACTTTCATAATTCAGATAGGGCATGCAATTTTAAACAACTTTCCTATTGACTTTTATCATTAAATTTGCTTTGTTCCCTTGGTGGTATTTTTGAAAAGCTAAACCTAGGTAGGCTCAAACTGATTTCTAAACTGTTGAAAACCGCCTCTTAGCTCAGAGCATTTTGAACGTTTTCCACGGTTAGACAGTACTAGTTCATGTGTGTCTTATAGACAGCATTGTGCTCACTCCCGTGGAGTTATTTAGGAATCTGCACTGATTGGCTAAACTGCATGTCTGTCAAAAGCACTGAGATAAGGGGGCATTCTGCAGAGGCTTGGATACAAGGTAATCACAGAGGTAAAACATATATTAATATAACTGTGTTGGTTGTGCAAAACTGGGGAATTGTTAATAAAGGGATTTTCTATCTTTTTAAACAATACAAATTCTGGTGTAGCCTGTGCTTTTAAATTCAGTTACAATTACTGCAATATTATCTTTATGCAGTGGAGTGAGAGATATATATAAATATGCAATTAACAAAATATTAATATCTCAAACTTTACCAGCTGCAAGGTTACTGAACAGTATAGATACCCCACAGCACTACTGGACAACAAAATATTGAATTATATAATCATAAGGAGATTTATATTAAAACAATACACTTACTAGATTCCCCCTCCTTTCTTTTTTTACCATACTAACATCAGAATCCCTTTATATATCAGTGTTTTAACCATAGTGTATTTCAGCACATATAAGACATCCTAGTAGTTGAGTTCTGTATTCTGCAAATTATTCTAAGATATAGACACTATCTGACTTTGAGATACAATTAGTATCCACATTACTTTGGTATATGCCAGAATAGAGACCGTTCTGTGTTTTTAATCAGTTCCTTCAATTTTAATGTAACTCCTGTAACTCAAAATACTGTGAGAAATCAGGAATAAGATGTGCTAACAGTGCATTCTTTGGGCCAGCATTTTCTGACCTTTTTGCTTGTTGTAATAATTGATCTTTGTCTCCCCCTTTTTGGTGTCACAACTCGCTCTATGGCACATCATTCATATGTGTCCAGTTTGGCATTATGTTTTCTAGAGAAATGTTATACCAGAGGGGTAGTTGTCCTACCAATGTTAATGGTGGACAAATGTTCTCTAATATGTGACTGTAAGTGACTTGAAGTTAGTCCTACGTATTGGATATTACATGGGGTACGTTATTAGGTCAATCACATGATGTACAATTCAAGCATGCCTTAATTGGAACCTCCTCATTCGTCACTGCTGATTTGAATGTCTCAGTGATCTATACACAATCACAAGGTTTACATCTAGTCCTTCCACACTTTAACATGCACTGGTGCAAGAACCAAGAACTAGTTGATGTTACTATCAGTTTCAATTGTGAGGGAGAAAGAACTCCCCCAATTGTTTGACGTTTCCTGTATGAACCTCTTAGTCCATTATCTACCACACCTGTCAATTTATCATCTGCAGCTTACAGCAAAAAATGTTTACGTACAATTTTAAACATTTTTAGATAATGGACTAAGATGTTATTTATTCTTTCTCTTTGATTATAGTGTTTTAAGCTCCCCAAACATTAAAAGGACATCAAACACCTCTTGCTTTTGTGTAAGACTTGTGCGTGTCTTGTGCTCCCTAGTGTGGCAAAAGGCACATTCTGTAACCTGCACATGCTGCTATTCAGCTGGCTTTGGTTTTCTGCTGCATGTTTAAAACCTAGGTTACTTCATTTGCTTTTTGGTCTCTCTAGGGAGTGTGGATCAAAGCACAATTTTTACACACAAAATTGTGTTTAATTTCCCTTTACACAGTGTCTGTCACAGTATTAGTTGTGCATATTCAGAGAAAGATGGCAGAATAAATGTAAACTCTTTTCA
Organism: Bombina bombina; assembly: GCF_027579735.1. Taxonomy (NCBI): domain Eukaryota; kingdom Metazoa; phylum Chordata; class Amphibia; order Anura; family Bombinatoridae; genus Bombina; species Bombina bombina. The sequence continues at coordinate 536,152,907 of NC_069500.1, forward strand.
CCCCCAACACTAATTCTGTGTGACACCCATTAATAATCATTGCTGTAGCATGTGAGTTTCAGTCATCTTTTTCCTCACCCTTACTCACATGCTGTGTTTCTATCTTGCTTTCCTGAGTTTAAAGGACCAGTCAACACATTAGATTTGCATAATCAACAAATGCAAGATAACAAGACAATGCAATAGCACTTAGTCTGAATTTCAAATGAGTAGTAGATTTTTTTATAACAAATTTAAAAGTTATGTATATTTCCACTCCCCCTGTACCATGTGATAGCAATCAGCCAATCACAAATGCATATATGTATAGTCTGTGAATTCTCGCACATGCTCAGTAGGATCTGGTGACTCAAAAATTTTAAATATAAAAGACTGTGCACATCTTTTTTTATGGAAGTAAATTGGAAAGTTGTTTAAAATTAAATGCTGTATCTGAATCATGAAAATTTTATTTAACCTGAGTGTCCCTTTAATTAAAGCATCTTAATGTGTAAACTTCAACAAATGAAGCTGTAGAACCAAACTCAGAGTAAAGTTTCTGTCTCCAGTAATAGAAAGGGACTTCCATGTAGTTTTGATTTCCTGCTTCTATATTAAGCTGTTGTCTTGTGTTACTATGTCTCACATAATACACAGTGCAAGAATAGTTAAGGAGAAATATAAGACTGCTCTTTAAACTGTTGGGTAGGGTGTTTATACAGTGACTGCATCAACATTTGTCAAGTGCAGCTTGTTATAGAGTTCTGCTAATCCTGGTTATGTAAAATGCTTCAAAGCTGTGAACATTCCAAGCATCTGAAGAAGACTGAGTTTGTTTGACTCTTGTGTGACATTTCTCAGCACCTTTCAAAGTATCCTGCTGCAGATTTCAGTCTAATTTTATTTAAATATTCAAAGCAAAATAATGTCACAACTAATGTCTGAAGAAGTGATTTGTAGACTCAGTATTTATGTATTTGGCTGGTATTCAAATCTTTGTGCTAATGAAGTAAATCCTAAGGTCAAATGATTCTATTTCTGGCTCTTTCCATTGTTTCTGCATATAAATGACTACTTAAGATTAAAACTGAAAATATAAAAGAGTCACCATATGCATTCTAGAAAGAATAGCTGTGCATTATCTCATTGCTCATTATAAACCAGCTATGAAAGGACATGCAGCGTAGGCAAAGGTTATATAATCTGGTTTCAAACCAAAAATGTGTGTACAAAAAGTGCTAATCATAGCCTATATATTTATATATGCATTAGTATTAAAGTATGGAAAGACATGGATTTGGTTAATAAAAAAATTGAGAGAAATTGAGAAATGTCGAGAGATATAATTTCTATAATTACTTCTGACAACAACATTGAAGTACATCCACATAAGTGCATAAACACATAATTGCATAATCTACAAATGCATAGTAAAAAGACAATGCAATAGCAGATTTTTTTTTTGCCAAATTTAAAAATGTACTTCAATTTGTCAGCCCCTGAATCATGTGACAGCCATCAGCAATCACAGACTTATATGCATATACAATATAAACTCTTGCACATTTTCTGTAGTAGCTGGTTCTTCAGAAAGTGTGCATATAAAAAGACTGCACAATTTGATAATGGAAGTACATTGGAAAACTAGATTAGATATGTGCATTCAAATTTGGACAAATGATACAAAATTATTTTTTGTTAATTGTTGCAATTGTTTACATACAATTAACCTTCCCTTTAATGTAAAATGAGTAATTGCATACAGCAAAAAATCAGTTGTCTTGTCCATGCAATTGTTTGAAACAGTTGCTTTAAAAGCAGGAAAAGCTTTTCTACAAATTGAGACTATTCAGTAACAGTCCAGCAATGTCCTTCTCGGTTGATTTCTTCCTGTGTCAGCAAGTATGTAAGTTTACAAGTATGTAAACTTTACTTTTGTTCTTGGCCAGTAGTAACCACATTAAAAAAAAGGGGGGGGGGGGGGGGCGGGGGGACTTCCGGTAGCGGCCATCTTACAAGCCGCAAATAATTCCAGCTCCTAAAGAAGCTCATACAATTCACTTAAAAAGTAAGCTTTATAACTATATTAATAAGTGCTACCTGCATGAAAATGTCAGTGGAAGGATACAGCTTGGATTGATATGACTATTTTAACATTTGGTGGCTTCTAAATGGAGAATAGTTGACAGCAAGGGCCTGCATCGTGTTGGATGTCAGGTTTCTCCTAGTGAGAGGTATTTTTATGTTAACTAGGTAGGAGATCTGTGTGATATTCATAACAGAGCTTAAAAAGCTCTTAGATGGCTATCAGCAAGACTTTATTAAAGGATTACTTTCTGTTATAATTTTTAAGCTAAACAACTAACATATTAAAGTTAATAAACATTAATTAAAACCTACTGACCTATATTTTCTCCAAAACGAAGTTTCATAACGTTCTAAAAGTTATATCTTTTATTCGCCGATGATGTCACGTTATCCTGCCCACTATTTTCAGCACTGCATGTTCAAAATACTTAAACCAATAACTTTGTGTTTAAAGCGCCATTTTGAAACCTAGGTATTGTAAACGGATTGGTACAGAGCAAAGGATACCCACGGAGTGGGTTTGGAAAACAATTAAATTTGCAGACAAGATTTCTGATATACGGTAGAGATATGTTAATGAAATGCTATTGATAAAAAGCGTATTTGGGGTAGTTAGTAACAGGCATAGAAAATATTTACTTACAGTGGCCCTTTAAGAAAATAGATGGCGCAATAAGATTTAACACGCAGGATAATCCTGAGAATACCTCAATGCCTTTCTTTCTGGATAATCAGTTCTAGGTGAATATGTCTAGTGCTGTCTCTATTTCTTGGCAAACAGGATGTAATATAGAGAGAGGCAAGAATCTACTACCACGGATCTTGAGTAAGAGAAGAATGAGCCTGATAGTGTAAGATCAGTACTTAGGGGCCTATTTCTGAAATGTCTGTCCAACATGATCCGATTAGCGGATTATGTCCGACAAACATTGCTGAATGCGGAGAGAAATACGCTTTCCGCATTCAGCATTGCACCAGCAGCTCTTGTGAACTGCTGGTGCAACACCGCCCGCTGCAGATTCGCGACCAATCGGCCTCTAGCAGGGGGTGTCAATCAACCCGATCGTATTCGATCGGGTTGATTTCACGCGATCTCTGTCTGCCTCCTCAGAGCAGGTAGATAGGTTATGGCTCCATAACTTGTGTTTCTGGCGAGTCTGAAACACGGCCCTTCAAGCTCCATACAGAGCTTGATAAATGGGCCCCAGAGTGTGGTTACAGACATAAATATCTAACTAAAACAGAACTTTTTTGGATTTTCAGATTAGGTATCCACAAAGTATAAATCTTGAGTGGGATATCTCATATTTCACAGGCTAAGATATTTCAACAAACCATGATCACAACCCAATTAAACTCATTGGAATATAAAATAAAAATGACAAACAGTGAACATTTATGCCAAAAGAAACTATGTCAAATAAACATAAGGAATTTAGATAAATAGGGTTTAACTTTGAAATTCTCCTATGAATATACAGGACATGAACATTTGTCTCGATTGATATTTTATTAGTATAAGCTACAATGGTTTTAACATATACTTCCTTCATATTAATACCACCTTAAAACATCTAGGGGTGGTTCTGGTTAGAAAGAAGCCAGTGCCTTTTGATTGGTTAAGCCTACTTTAAGTAAGAAGTGGTCATGAATGACATGACATCATCTATGACTAAGCACTAGAGCAGCGCATAACACGTCAGGGGGTCCATCTATGTATCCTTGCATGTTTCATTTTTCAATTTGCTGAAATAAATATTTTTTTTAATTAACATACCCCCGGAGTCCTCAGGATTTTTGCCTTTTCCAAATGTGATCAACTGCCTTGTCTGAGGAGCCATGATAGACTTTGTTCGGCAAGAGGAACAAGAAGCTCTCTATCTTGTCCCACATCCTGGGAATCGAAGTCATGAATTCAACCCTAGATTTTCTGCCAGCTAAGAGAGCATTTGCCAAGTCGTAATACTATTAGAATTGGAATCGGTTAACATTACTCAGATTTGCCGCTCATCCACCGGGTAATTAATTACTCTGGTGAGCTTAAGGAATTTTGAGGTAAAATGTCTTGCTTTTTTTTACATAAAGATGTTCAGGTGATATTTTCATAGCTTTTTACAGTTATGCTGCATCACTTTCAAGTGATTTAGCATATAGGTGTTATGTCCCTTTAAGTTTAAAGTGATGATAAATTGGAACAAATCAAGGGGACTTTCAGTCATGACGTATAAAATACTTAATGCTGAAAGCTCCTGTATTTGTTTGCAGCTTTCGCCGCACTGAGCTGCTAAGGGAACCCACAGCAGAACGCTATTTGGCTGAGAGGTGATGTTTCCACCTCTTAGCCAATAGCCGTGTGGAAAATCCGACTTAGTGCCGTTATTTCCCAGCGCATGAATAATCGTTAAAAAAATAGCAAATAAAAAAACAATATATTTTTAAGCATTAAAAGGACAGTGCTTGATAAGTTAACGTAAATATAAAAAGTGTGATCAATAAACTTTATCTTAACTTCAATACCTTTGAATTTGTTTCTGTACTTTAAAATAACATCTTGGAAAATGTAATATGTGAAATCACATGACTTGTAAATCCCAGCCAGAACTTTATTTACTCTAGAAAATAATTGTATTAATCCTATTGAAAGAGTTGGCAGTTGGAGTTGATCTGAGGTTTTATTTCTGTCTTTGAAACTAAGCGCCTCTAAACAGCCTTGATTTCTGATCCATGTAAAAAATGACATCATACCTTATGATATTTAGGTGAAGATTTATCAACCTGCATTTGCAGCTTTTGAGGTGCATTACTGAGCCTGTAGCCAAAAATGTAAGATGCCGAAACCTCTGAGCTAGCAGAATAAATCATGCTGACACTCACTTGCTCGGGGTGATTGACATGCCCTGCTTTTGTGCAACATATTGTGCGAGAGCAGGGGGCAGGATGTGCACAAGAGAGCTTGTGTGCAATGTTAAATTATGCAACGTTATGCTGCTTTGCAAGTGGTTATTGCAGGCAGACAGGTTCTCTACTTAAAATCTTGTATATTGTAGTATTATAGTATATTTATATTTTAAAATCTTGCATTTCATTCATTCAGGAATTGCAAAAACTGTGTACCTTACAAGGAACATTAAAGTCATTTTTCTTTGTTGCATTTAAAAGAGGACTTTTAAATATGAATTTATTTTTTTATTGTATTGTTATACTGTTGATGTTCCTATGCTAAATTATACAAAAATATACTTTTTGTCTTTTTATTAGTGCGGCATGTGCTCTATTCAGTAAAGCAGCAGGAGTTGATATCAGCCAGTGAGCAATAATGTTACGTGCCAGTTTTGCACACACATGCATGTCCTGTTACTATAAAACAGTGATATTTCATATGCTAGTATTGCAGCAAGGAATTATGCACTTTATTGGACTAACATTGCATTTTAAGGACAAGCTCTCACGTATAGTGCCTCTTGCAAACACAGCATCTCTATGTATATATGCACCATATCATTTTGGTGTTTGATGTCTCTTTTAACTACTTTTCTTCATAAATGGAAAGAGTCGACAGCTGCATTCATTACTTTTGGGAATTCAGAACCTGGCCACCAGGCGGAGGCAAAGACACCCCATCCAAAGGCTTAAATACTCCTCCCACTCCCCTCATCCCCCAGTAATTCTTTGCCTTTCGTCCCAGGAGGTTGGCAGAGAAGTGTCAGAAGTCTCTTATGGAGGGTAGTACTCTTCGGCATGGGACTGGAGTTTTTGAGTAGTCCTGTCAGCCTCTCAGTGAGAGCATGGGTGAAAGTTAGAGTCCGGAGATGCAGGGAGAGTCTTTCTGTGAAACCATCCCGACTCATATTAACAGCTCCACAAGCAATCAGCGTTAACGAGTTTCGCTGCCAGCTTTTTTCTCTCAAGTCCATGGTAGAAGCGATGCTACTATTTGTCACACTTGAAGGGCCGTGTTCCTGTTCCATGGCGTAGATTCCGATAAGATCGTTTAATTTCACTTTCATCATGGATGTATTGTAATTACAACTGTTTATCCGAGAGGGGCTGCAACCTTTCGGGGACAACTTTAACATAGGGTCTCAGTGAGGCTCCTTTTTGTATCTAGGAATCAAGGGTTAATATTTTCTGAGGCGGGTTATTGAACAGGGGGGTTTATAATCATGTATGTTATGTGATTCTGTCTGCTACTGTGTAGTGTTTCTTCGGCTCATTACTTTTTTGGAACTTAACGGCCTATGTCTAGTGACGTGGCCTTTACGGTCAGGCGAGCTTTTGCATGGACTGCACGGTTTACCTTGTGACTCCATTTCCACATTCCTGACCATGTGGAGATGGAGAAATCCTGATCCGCTGGTGTCTGGTTCTCTGGAGGTGGTGAGTGCCCCAGCCATTGGGAGTGTAGGGTGCTGTTTAGATTTTTCTTATTGGTCCATTTTTTATTCAGTGTCCCAGTTATGGAGGATTCTGATTTTTTTGGAGACAGATGTCACTGATTCAGACTCTACTTCTTTTGAAGAATATGAATTGGCCCAGGTGATACATGCCCATCAGTTATTTTCCGAATGCCGTTTTAGAGTGCTCTGTTCCTCGGGATCGGGGAGTCAGGTGCCCACTGAGCCATCCGTCTCTAGGGATTCTATTTCCCACGAGACGAGTTCCCTACCACCAACTCTTACTATGCATGCAGGTAACCCAAACGCTACTTATCCTTCTATGGAGTGTGGCCTGTTCCCACCGGAGGTTACAACACGGTTCCGCATGGCCATATCTTTGGCGCTGGAGCATCTGCACCTCACCTCCCGGGAGTGTGCTTACGATATTGTCTGTGTTCCGTTAACCGGGGCTCGTCAGGCATGGGATCCCCTGGTCCAGTTCAGCCCCCCGTGGGAGCAACTGCCCCTGAGGTCTCAGGGGGTCAACCTTCGGGGCCGATGTTTTCTTTTGTCCCGGCGGAGGTTTGTTGCACCTTTCGTTATAGACTGGCATGCCTTCGTGTTCAACTAGGGCAAGTTTTTGGAGCTGCTGGATCTCTTTCTTAATGGGTCTGGGGATTCTCAGTCTTAATCTTCGACTGGCTTGCATGCATAGACATAAGGGGATGAAGTAATCTTCTTATAGTCTTTGTTATTTGTCAATCCTGTTCTATTTTTGAGCTTGGAAGTCTCGGACCCCTGTTGGGCTGGTCCTACGGGGCTGTCCGTTCTTCCTGGGCGATAACCTATGGGTTGCCTTATCTTTTATCTTCATCCGGTGAGGATTATTTTTATTTGGTCTAAAGCTCAGGCTGTGATGTAATGTTTCTTTCTGGAACTTTCTTCTCTGGAATTGATACTGGCGATTTTGTGGTCGCACTGTTTACAAAAGTCTGTCTGACTGTTCTTTATCCCTCCATCTTGGGGGAGACTATGTGGCCTTGACAGTGTTGGGGCCCTTGGTTTCAGGCTTGTCCTGACTGGATACAAATCCGTCTGTTTTTGATGCCTAGTTCAGACACGTGGCGCCTTTTTATATTCAGTTGGTCTGTAGAGCACAACTAGTGATCACAATATGATTTGTGTTGTTTTCTTGTTTTATTTTGCAAGCTTCAGCTAGCATCCTGAGAGGACTTGAGGGTCTGTGGTTGCTTAGGGGCATGGGGGATTGTTCAGTCCTCATTCGCCTTTCAATTTAGTGGGCAGAGACTCCGTTGAGATCCGCAGGGACATGCTCAGTCATTTCTGATTTTTCCGTGAACTAGAGTGTTCCTTCCCGTTGTGGGTTGGAGGCTTGGAGGATTTAGTTCCTTCATACTATTGTATACATACCGCCGTTCTTACGGTTTTGCCTTTCATGGTCTCTGTGGAAGTGTCCTTTTAGGACTTGTTCCTTTTAGAGGTTCTCTTCCTTTGGGTCGAGACTTTCTGGACTTCATCCGTTGTTTCTGGCGGCTTTGGCCTCTTAATTAGGAAGTGAAGGCCGTGAGGCTCTGTCTTCCTTCGGGAGTTAGTTGTCTCCATATCAGGGGCGATAGGAGGTGGTGTCTCTTTTTTCAAGCTTTTTTGCCTAGGGGATGTTTTTCTTGTTGGGTTTGGGATGCTTTGCATTCTTCTCCTGAATCTGAAAGGATTATGGAGACTAGCCTTTCTTCTACTCTTTTTCGGGTGACTCTGTTCTCGTTCTCATTCTCATTTCCTTTAGTGTTGCCCTTGGGGCCTTTTGGCTCTAGAGAAATTGCTTGACTTTGTTGCAGTCTAGCACCTTTTTGGAGGGTGTTGACCTCCAGCTAAGGGTTTTCTCTTCCCTTTGGGCTGGGAAATACGAGTCCTGTACCCGTTCTCTGGGTTTCCCGGTTCTCATCCCCTGTGAGGTCTGATTGCTTCAAACGGGGTATCTTGTGTTTCCTGGGGGTGTCGTTCGTTCTAGGCTCTTGTCTTGGATCCTTCTTGGATGTCTGGAGCCTTATGATCCTGTGGACTGGTTCGGGACGACCAAGTTTTTTCAGGGACCCTATGTTGCGACATAGGGTTTAGCTCATTGGGCTTGCAAGCAGGAAGGCCAGAGTTCACATCTACCTTTGGGTACTGTTATCAACTTTAAGGCCTGACTTGACCTTCGTACGGAGTGTGCTCCTCTTCATGGGAAGTTTTTTCTCTGTTGGGTCAACAGTGGTGTTTGGATGATTTTTTCATTCGGTCTGTGTTTTGATCATACTATGGCTTCATGTCTTGTGGACATGTATGCTGTTCTTATCTGTGCCCTTCCCTTTTGAGGATAGTTTGTCTTCCTTATGAGCTGGGGTTCTTCGCTCTGGAGGGTCTTTGTCCTGCCCTTTGTGTAGGAGGTTGGATCAGGTGGCTTATCTCTGTAAGGGGCAGCATCTGCTGCTCTGTGGGCTCTCTTCCACCTGTTGGAATTTGATCTCTCTCTATACGTAGAGACTGTCTAAAAGAGCTGTGACAAGTCTTCCTACGGATCTATTGCACTTTTCTCTGTTCCAGGTCCCAGGGGATTCTCCTTGGGAGTGCCTTATTTTGGAGGAGTGGATTGGGTTGGCACCCGAGCTCTGTTGGGGTGGGTGAGTTTCCCCTTTTTTGCTTTCCATTCCATGGAGGCTTGTGGGTGGGGTCTTTCTGTCCCCCTTGTCTATCAGACATGTCTGTCGCTTGTGCTGGTCCGGTGTTGAAGCAGGATCTGAGATCTGTTGCTCTGCTAAATTCGTCCTCGGAGCATTCGAGGTAGGTAAGCCTCTTGAGGTTTCTCCTTTCTCCATGTTCAGGATTTGTGGGAAGGACTGGCGGCTCTTAGATAGCCTGTGACGTTATCCGCTGGTTAGTGGATACTTAGCAATCTAATGGATCCTATCTTCAGCTGCTTATTGCTTGCCCTGCAAGTATTTAGGTTTCAGAGTCATTTTTAGATGACTGCAGCGTGCAGTGTTTTTGCTTCAGGTGTTGTTCGTCAGACCTATCTGAGCTTGCTGCACAAGGTTTCGTTTCTGAATATTTCAGTATTCTGAGCTACCTTTTTGCGACTTGGGGACCTTCGTCTTCAGTTGTTTTTTAGAGTGCGGTTGTACTGTATTGGGGTAAGATCCTCTCTGTTTCAGACTCCCGGCCTTATACTGTGGTTTCTGTTTTTCTGGGGTCTGGGCGTTGTCTCCCCTTGTTTCTATGAGACTGGTGAGTTCCTTATGCTAGCTGGCTACTCTGCACTGTAGCAAACCGAGGGTTGCAAGATGATCCCCAGTGAGGTCTACTCAGCCTTCCACCTTTCGAGGTTGATATGATGAGCAGTGCCTTGAGTCCCTTAAGGGGGATTAGCCGCACTTTACTAGTACACTCATGTTTTCTCTGTGTCTTTCCTTCTCTGTGGAAGATTATGGTAGCTTGTTCCTTTTAGTTAGTAAGGGGCGTGTTGTTTGGAGAATGACTGCTGGGCGATGGTGTCTCCTGGAGGCTGTTGACTCTGTCGAGTCTAGTTCCTGCAGTCTCTAGCAAGGCCTGTGGACTATCTGCGGGTCAGTATCCTTGGGTTTTTTCCTCTTTTTCAAAGTTGTTTTCGGCTTCCGACGAAGCAGGATTTTGTTGGGTAGGGGTTTTCAGGCCTGGTGCCCTCAGAATGGGCCGCCTCTTGTACCCTCCCGTTTATTTGCATTCAGTGTCCTCTATAGCTTTGGTATTGTTTTCCCAAAAGTAATGAATGCAGCTGTGGACTCTTTCCATTTATGAAGAAAAATATAAATTATGCTTACCTGATAATTTTCTTTTCTTCAGATGAAAAGAGTCCACAGCTCCCCGCTTATGTTTTTATGCGGGGTGGCCGTAATTTTTGTTCTTCTGGCACCTTTTCACCCTGATATTTCTTCTACTTTTCCTTGTTCCTCGGCAGAATGACTGGGGGTTGAGGGGAGTGGGAGGAGTATTTAAGCCTTTGTCTAGAGTGTCTTTGCCTCCTCCTGGTGGCCAGGTTCTGAATTCCCAAAAGTAATAAATGCAGCTGTGGACTCTTTCCATCTGAAGAAAAAAAAATTATCAGGTAAGCATAATTTATGTTTTCTACAAAATTCTGTTGTGTTCTCATAACCGTAGCAACATTATGAGAAACAAAATGTTACAGTAACCAGTTTACATCTGTAGAACAAGAGATAATTATATTTAACAACATTTTAGTAATTCCTTACAGGATTATCCTTATCAGACAGCCCAAATTCAAGTCTATAGGATTCCAAGTGAATGCTTAAATGAAAATGTAATTTGTAATAGTTTATCAACGGCAACGGGGAACATTTAAAATTAGGGACCCAATAAGATGCACTGTCAAATTAAAGGGACAGTCAACACCAGAATTTTTGTTGCTTAAAAAGAAAGATAATCCCTTACCCATTCCCCAGTTTTGCATAACCAACACTGTTATAGAAATATGCTTTTTACCTCTGTGATTACCTTGTATCTAAGCCTCTGCAGACTGCCCCCTTATTTCTGTTCTTCTGACAGACTTGCATTTTAGCCAATCAGTGCTCACTCTAGGGTAACTTCACGTGCATGAGCTCAATGTTATCTATATGAAACACATGAACTAATGCCCTCTAGTGGTCAAAATGCAGTCAGGCAGTCTTCAAGGTCTAAGAAATAAGCATAAAAAACCTCCTAGAATTAGCTTTCAACTAAGAATACGAAGAACAAAGCAAAATTGGTGCTAAAAGTAAATAGTTTGTTTAATTTCGAAAATAATAGATCAGGTAAACTTTTAGCCAGAGCGTTAAAAAAAAAGAGACTCAAATCACATATCTATGAAATACAAAACCCTAAAGGGAACCCATTCCAGACAACCCCTGATATTCTACAGGCTTCACATCGTTATACAATCTCCGAAATGAAAGCCCCACAGTAGATCATTCTGCCAAAATCAACGAGTATATCACAAACTTCCCGACACCCACACTGACAGAAGATCAAAAAAAATCACTTAACAACCCAATAACCCCTCAAGAAGTCCAAACAGCTATTAAGTCCCTCAAAAATGGGAAGAGCCCAGGGCCAGACGGCTTAACAGCCAAATATTATAAAACCTTTTCGGATACACTGACACCCTATCTAACTATGATTTTCAATGAAGTAGCAGACAATAATCCCTTCCCACCTACAATGCTAGAGGCACAGGTGGTTGTGCTTCCGAAACCAGGCAAACCTCCAAACACACCTATGAATTTCCGTCCCATTTCCCTCTTGAACTTTGATGTAAAATTGTTCGCGAAAATTATAGCTACCAGAATAAACTTAATCTTACCCTCCATCATACATATTAACCAAGCAGGCTTTACACCCTCTAGAGAGGCTAGCGATAATACCACCAAAATATTAGATCTTATGGAATACGCCGCCACCCAAAAGATCCCATCAGCATTCTTGGCCATGGACGCAGAAAAGGCCTTTGACAGGCTAGACTGGTCTTTTCTAAAACAAACCTTACACACATTCGGCTTCCCACAACAAATTATAGGGAAAATATTCGCACTTTATAATAACCCACAAGCCAAAATTAAATTAAACGACTCTATCTCCCCCCCTTTCAACATTAAAAATGGAACACGACAGGGCTGCCCGCTTTCTCCGCTCTTATTTATACTGGCGATGGAGGTGCTTGCCTCCCACATCAGACACAATACAAAACATTCTTGGAATGGAGATCGGATCTGCTACATATAAAATAACCCTTTACGCGGATGATATCTTCTTAACGCTAAAGGACCCCGAAGCATCACTACCCCCCTTGTTACTTACGTTACAAGCGTACGGATCATACTCCAACTTTAAAATCAATATCTCAAAATCCGAATTATTGGCCATACACCTACACCCTAATGTAATAGAGAAAATACAACAAAACTACCACTTTCGCATACAACCTAAAGCAATAAAATACCTAGGGGTATACATCTCGCCGTCTATAGAAACCATAGTCTCCCTAAACTATAAAACCCTTAATTCAACAACCCTAACAACCCTCAATTCATGGAAATGTAAACCCCTCTCCTGGCTAGGAAAAATCAACGCGATCAAAATGACTATCCGGCCCAAAATCCTGTACTATTTACAAACTCTCCCAGTTCCCCTCCCTGACCGTCTATTATTCTCCCTACAAAAACAAATAAACGGTTTCATATGGTCGCATAAAAGGCCTCGCATCGCTACTTCCACCCTATACCGCCCGAAGGAGCTGGGAGGGATCGGAGCCCCAAATCTATTGCGCTATAGACAGGCAGTTTTCCTAACGCGAATTGCTGACTGGTGCAAACACAACATGAACAAGGAATGGGTACAATTAGAGCAGTCACTCTCAGACTGCCACTATATGTGCGGGAACTGCTGGATCCCTAACGCCCAACGTAAACTACTTCACACAACCCCTAGGCTAGTACATGAAACCTTCAGACAATGGGACAAAATCCTTCAGAAATACCCCACAGTCTCCACCACATATTCCCCTCTGACTCCAGCTAGCAAAAACACACCACTTCCATTCTTGAAAAGAATTTCCGACACATCCCAACTCACCCCTTTTCTACAAAGCTCTATCCCACACCACCTTCTCTATAATGAAGGCAAAATTCATCCACAACAGACACTATGTGATATCCTCGGGGCTAACCTCCGAAACTGGTACACTTACACACAACTGAAACACTACCTAGCAACACACACCTCCAGACTCCAATTTAAAAGGCAACTCTCTCAATTTGAAGCAATATGTTTTCAATCTCACCCACAGAGAGGAATTCTATCTTTAACATATAAAATACTATCGCGAGTGTCTCACTTGACACCCCCTACATACGTAGCTAAATGGGAAAAAGACTTAGGGGTTGCCCTGGACCCACCAGATTGGAATATCATCTTTCACCAGATGACAAAAGCTTCATCATCCATTTCGATGCTGGAAATGAATATCAAACTGCTAAGCAGGTGGTACTACACTCCAGTTCGATTGCACCATCTATTCCCAAACACGACCACCATGTGCTGGAGGAACTGCGGAGAGCCAGCTACTTTTGCACATATCTGGTGGACATGCCCGACAGCATCATTCTTCTGGTGCTCCCTTAGACCAGAGATTGAAAAAGCTATGGGTGCACCACTTCCGTTTACCCCATGGGTTTTTCTTTTCAACAAATTTCCCAAAATTTCCTGCAAACTAAAATGAACACTTCTCACAATTATGATCAACTCTGCTAAAAGACTAATCCCGCTTAATTGAAAAAAATTAGACCTGCCACCCCCCGTAGTCTGGAAATCCAGGGTGACACATTTTCTCCAGCTGGAGAAATACCATTACACCAACACTAGACGGGTAGAAGAATTTCATAACATATCATTTCTATGGGAAGAATATATCAACAGCCAACAGTAATCCACTCCCCAGCTCAACCCTATCAATCTACTATAAAAATGTACTCCCGTATGCAATATCCCTACACTTAGACTCTAAACACACTCACATCACAGGGTTACCTCATGACAGTCAGAAGGAGGTCATAGACATTCCCGTAATGGTCATTCCCATCACAATCATATCCACTGTATGCCTTTATTTTTGAGTGTCGGCTGATTGGTATCTGTTGTCTAATCCAGTAATAATAATCAACCTCGAGTCCTACTGTTTTTTAAACCTAATTGTCTAATTGTAACAAATAATTATCTATTGTAACACTTGATGTTAATTTGACAGTTTTTCTAATGCTTTTCTTTGTATATTTTGGAATTATCCCAATAAAAGAATTAAAACTAAAAAAAAAAAAAAAAAAAAAGTAAATTGGAAAGCTGTTTAAAATTACAATGCCTTGCAAAAGTATTCACCCCCCTTGACTTTTTACTTATTTTGTTACATTACAGCCTTAAGTTCAATGTTTTATTAATCTGAATTTTATGTGATGGATCAGAACACAATAGTCTAAGTTGGTGAAGTGAAATGAGAAAAATATATTCATAAAACTATTTTTTTGAAATAGAAAACAGAAAATTGGCATGTGCGTATGTATTCACCCCCTTTGTTATGAGGCCCATAAAAAACTCTGGTGCAACCAATTACCTTCAGAAGTCACATAATTAGTGAAATGTTGTCCACCTGTGTGCAATCTAAGTGTCACATGATCTGTCATTACATATACACACCTTTTTTGAAAGGCTCCAGAGGCTGCAACACCTAAGCAAGAGGCACCACTAACCAAACACTGCCATGAAGACCAAGGAACTCTCCAAACAAGTAAGGGACAATGTTGTTGAGAAGTACAAGTCAGGGTTAGGTTATAAAAAAATATCCAAATCTATGATGATCCCCAGGAGCACCATCAAATCTATCATAACCAAATGGAAAGAACATGGCACAACAGCAAACCTGCCAAGAGACGGCCGCCCACCAAAACTCACGGACCGGGCAAGGAGGTCATTAATCAGAGAGGCAGCACAGAGACCTAGGGTAACCCTGGAGGAGCTGCAGAGTTCCACAGCAGAGACTGGAGTATCTGTACATAGGACGACAAAAAGCCGCACGCTCTATAGAGTTGGGCTTTATGGCAGAGTGGCCAGAAGAAAGCCATTACTTTCAGCAGAAAACAAAATGGCACGTTTTGAGTTTGCGAAAAGGCATGTGGCAGACTCCCAAAATGTATGGAGGAAGGTGCTCTGGTCTGATGAGACTAAAATTGAACTTTTCGGCCATCAAAGAAAGCGCTATGTCTGGCGCAAACCCAACACATCAAATCAACCAAAAACACCATCCCCACAGTGAAACATGGTGGTGGCAGCATCATGCTGTTGGGATGTCTTTCAGCAGCCGGGACTCAAAGAGTTGAGTGAAAGATGGATGGTGCTAAATACAGGGATATTCTTGAGCAAAACCTGTACCACTCTGTGCGTGATTTGAGGCTAGGACGGAGGTTCACCTTCCAGTAGGACAATGACTCCAAACACACTTCTAAAGCAACACTTGAGTGGTTTAAGGGGAAACATGTGAATGTGTTGGAATGGCCTAGTCAAAGCCCAGACCTCAATCCAATAGAAAATCTGTGGTCAGACTTATAGATTGCTGTTCACAAGCGCAAACCATCCAACTTGAAGGAGCTGGAGCAGTTTTGCAAGGAGGATGGGCAAAAATGGCAAGCTCATAGAGACTTATCCAAAGCGACTTGGAGGTGTGATTGCCGCAAGAGGTGGCTTTACAAAGTATTGACTTTAGGGGGGTGAATAATTATGCACATTGACTTTTTCTGTTATTTTGTCCTATTTGTTGTTTGCTTCACAATAAAAAAAAAAAAAAAAAAAAACACATCTTCAAAGTTGTGGGCATGTTCTGTAAATTAAATGATGCAAATCCTCAAACGATCCATGTTAATTCCAGGTTGTGAGGCAACAAAACACGAAAAATGCCAAGGGGGGTGAATACTTTTGCAAGGCATTGTACATTCCCTATTTAAATCATGAAAGTTTTTTTTGGACTTGACTGTCCCTTTAAGTATTTTCATTGGCGATGCTCATTTCAAAATCAGTAAATAGAAGAAACAAGAATCCTTGTAAATGAGAATTATGGTAACTCTAATTAATATAAAAAAAATATAAAAAGAGCATCTTGATAACAAGTTATGGCCTAGATTATGAGTGGAGCACAAAAAATGGGCTTTCGGGAGCACGATATTTTCGTGACACTCAGTAATACCACACATTTGTGTGCGCTTGTATTACAAGTTAAGTGCAATATGAACATGACCTCAGGCTTCCATAGGCTCCAATGGGAGCCTCGTTCTCATGCCGTGAGACATGGCAAAGGGGGTAAGTCACGTGGCATTGGGCATCACACATATTAACACATAAATATATACATATATAAGCATATACTATACATATATATTTAAAGTAAAAACACCATCCCCATGGACTTCAATGTAAGGGACTTTTCTCAAGAGATGTATTTTTGTCCACAACATTTTTATTGTTTTTAAAAAAAAAAACTTTTACAAAACAAGATCCAATAAAGTATAATTTGATGCTAAAGACAATTAAGAATATTGGATGACATCATATACTTAGTAATTAGATAAATCGCTATTTAAGGAGTCACCTTCAGCCACTCAGGATAACTGCTTTTGACCCATACAGTGAGCCGTAGAGCAAGTCACGTGACATGGAAAAGTCTGCGGTGCTCAAAATCTATCAGCAGCGATGAACAAGTGTCGGTAAGCGAATGGAAAACCAGATTTACGTTGTATTGATTACAACAAGCTACCATTTACCTTCTACTGAAACGGATAGGGATTCTTAAGGTACTGTGCACATACAAAAGTACCTCATATACCAAGTGGTAGTTCAGTTAGAAGACTGCTTTTATATCCACAAGGATTTAGATTACAAATTGCTGTCTTTCACCTTAAAAGGGGGAAACTGCTTTTTCACTTCTGGTGTTTACCAGAACCCACCAGTCACCATATTTTATATGTGATTTTATTGCTAATGTGATAAAGTTTTTTATATGATTAGTATTTTAAGGTTGGCCAACCAATATGTATGCATCAGAGCTTTTTCACCATTCTGTGTACAGGTAGCCCTCAGTTTACGCCGTGGTTAGGTTCCAGATGGAATGGTTGTAAATCGAAACCGTTGTAAATTGAAACCAAGTTTATAATGTAAGTCAATGGGAAGTGAGGTAGATAGTTTCCAGGCCCCTCTCAAAATTGTCATAAGTAACACCTAATACATTATTTTAAAAGCTTTGAAATGAAGACTTTAAATGCTAGACAGAATTATAAACCTAATAAAATAATCACACAACACAGAATATATAATTAAACTAAGTTAAATGAACAAAAACATTTGCTAAACAGCGTTATAAACCTAATAAAATAATCACACAACACAGACTTCACTTGCATTTTTCTGCAAACAGTTCTTTCTATGCATTCCAATCTGGACTGATTTATAGACAGGAAGATCTTGTTCCTTTGAAATCTGCTCAATAGCTCAGGTCTGGTTAAACTGATAAATTTCAGCTTGCTTGGCTTTGCTGCAAAAGAAGCGGACAGCTCCACCTACTGGCTATTTTAATAAATGCACTGCTTTTCAATGCTTTTCTATAGCAGTCACACAACTGGGAAAAAAGGTTGTTATTCTGAAACGGTGTAAATTGAACCGTTGTAAAACGAGGGCCACCTGTATATGATTGTATCATTTCATTTTTGAACTTCTATTTGCTCTTTTGCAGCTCTTTTACTTATGTTTTTATTTTCAAAATACAGGGAGTGCAGAATTATTAGGCAAGTTGTATTTTTGAGGATTAATTTTATTATTGAACAACAACCATGTTCTCAATGAACCCAAAAAACTCATTAATATCAAAGCTGAATAGTTTTGGAAGTAGTTTTAGTTTGTTTTTAGTTATAGCTATTTTAGGGGGATATCTGTGTGTGCAGGTGACTATTACTGTGCATAATTATTAGGCAACTTAACAAAAAACAAATATATACCCATTTCAATTATTTATTTTTACCAGTGAAACCAATATAACTTCTCAACATTCACAAATATACATTTCTAACATTCAAAAACAAAACAAAAACAAATCAGTGACCAATATAGCCACCTTTCTTTGCAAGGACACTCAAATCCATGGATTCTGTCAGTGTTTTGATCTGTTCACCATCAACATTGCGTGCAGCAGCAACCACAGCCTCCCAGACACTGTTCAGAGAGGTGTACTGTTTTCCCTCCTTGTAAATCTCACATTTGATGATGGACCACAGGTTCTCAATGGGGTTCAGATCAGGTGAACAAGGAGGCCATGTCATTAGATTTTCTTCTTTTATACCCTTTCTTGCCAGCCACGCTGTGGAGTACTTGGACGCGTGTGATGGAGCATTGTCCTGCATGAAAATCATGTTTTTCTTGAAGGATGCAGACTTCTTCCTGTACCACTGCTTGAAGAAGGTGTCTTCCAGAAACTGGCAGTAGGACTGGGAGTTGAGCTTGACTCCATCCTCAACCCGAAAAGGCCCCACAAGCTCATCTTTGATGATACCAGCCCAAACCAGTACTCCACCTCCACCTTGCTGGCGTCTGAGTCGGACTGGAGCTCTCTGCCCTTTACCAATCCAGCCACGGGCCCATCCATCTGGCCCATCAAGACTCACTCTCATTTCATCAGTCCATAAAACCTTAGAAAAATCAGTCTTGAGATATTTCTTGGCCCAGTCTTGACGTTTCAGCTTGTGTGTCTTGTTCAGTGGTGGTCGTCTTTCAGCCTTTCTTACCTTGGCCATGTCTCTGAGTATTGCACACCTTGTGCTTTTGGGCACGCCAGTGATGTTGCAGCTCTGAAATATGGCCAAACTGGTGGCAAGTGGCATCTTGGCAGCTGCACGCTTGACTTTTCTCAGTTC
Source organism: Bombina bombina (assembly GCF_027579735.1). Taxonomy (NCBI): domain Eukaryota; kingdom Metazoa; phylum Chordata; class Amphibia; order Anura; family Bombinatoridae; genus Bombina; species Bombina bombina. Next base: position 536,171,877 of record NC_069500.1, read on the forward strand.
ATGGGCAGTTATTTTGCGCCTTGGTTTTTCCACACGCTTCTTGCGACCCTGTTGACTATTTTGAATGAAACGCTTGATTGTTCGATGATCACGCTTCAGAAGCTTTGCAATTTTAAGAGTGCTGCATCCCTCTGCAAGATATCTCACTATTTTTGACTTTTCTGAGCCTGTCAAGTCCTTCTTTTGACCCATTTTGCCAAAGGAAAGGAAGTTGCCTAATAATTATGCACACCTGATATAGGGTGTTGATGTCATTAGACCACACCCCTTCTCGTTACAGAGATGCACATCACCTAATATGCTTAATTGGTAGTAGGCTTTCAAGCCTATACAGCTTGGAGTAAGACAACATGCATAAAGAGGATGATGTGGTCAAAATACTCATTTGCCTAATAATTCTGCACTCCCTGTAGACTTAATTTATAAGTACATTATAAGTACATTTCTATATTGTATTTCCTTTTTTTTTCCATAGTGAGATATTGCCTGTTTTAGGCGCATCTTTGTACTTCTATTTGGTTTGTTTGACCAGGTTTGTTTAGTCCTGATTGGCTGCTGACCTTCACATAATTAGATCATGTTATTATAGGTAGTAAACCTCTATTCAGCTCTTTATCTACATAAACATTACAGACTACTTACAGGAATTGCTGATCCCTTTATACTTGCAGGTAATCTAGTAGATGCTTTAAAGCAGAGGTTTTTAAAGTCTTATGCAGTGGGCCTCCCCTTTGGCAAAACTTTACAGATAGGAGGTTATTATTATTTTTTTTTTAAAAAAACAACTCATACAACCACATTAATTCATAAACACACACACACACACACACACACACTCATATATAAACAGACACCTAAACATACACACACATACACACTAACACATACACACACTCATACACACACAAACCATCTCATACATACACACACATTCATACATAGACACATACAATCTCATGCATACACACATTCATACATACACAATAACACATACATACACAGACACGTAAACATACACACACTAACACATACACACACTCATACACACACAAACCATCTCATACATACACACACACTCATACATAGACGCATACAATCTCATGCATACACACATTCATACATACACAATAACACATACATACACAGACACGTAAACATACACACACTAACACATACACACACTCATACACACACAAACCATCTCATACATACACAATAACACATACACACACTCATACACACACAAACCATCTCATACATACACAATAACACATACACACACTCATACACACACTAACCATCTCATACATACACACACATTCATACATACAAACATATTATACCCACATATGAAACTTTCAGTACTATTAATTAACCAATGCCCCTTTAAATGATATATATATTTTATAAAGATATCCTGCATATGTCCAGGGGAAAAAAGCAGCCTACCGTTATACAGGGGATAAGTACTACAAGCGCACATGTTCTCTCTCTGTGAGACTTATCCTCCTGTCTCACTGTTCACAAAACAGCAGCAGCCTTCAAATCCTTTAACACTGCTCCTTACACATCTGCCCTTTCTTCCCTGTAAAAGCCTGTGCATTATAGCACTTACTATACTGTGCTATGGCTTTTAGAGAGACACACACATACATACACAGACACGTAAACATACACACACTAACACATACACACACTCATACACACAAAAACCATCTCATACATACACACACACTCATACATAGACGCATACAATCTCATGCATACACGCATACACAATAACACATACACACACTCACCATCTCATACATACACAATAACACATACACACACTCATACACACACAAACCATCTCATACATACACACACACACACACTCATACATAGACGCATACAATGTCATACACACACATTCAAACACACGCATACACACTAACACATACACACACTCATACACACACAAACCATCTCATACATACACACTAACACATACACACACTCATACATACACTAACCATCTCATACATACACAATAACATATACACACACTCATACACACACAAACCATCTCATACATACACAATAACACATGCACACACTCATACACACACAAACCATCTCATACATACACAATAACACACACACACACTCATACACACACAAACCATCTCATACATACACAATAACACATACACACACTCATACACACATAAACCATCTCATACATATACAATAACACATACACACACTAATAGACACACAAACCATCTCATACATACACACACACACTCATACATAGACGCATACAATGTCATACACACACACAAACACATGCATACACACACTCATACACACACAAACCATCTCATACATACACACTAACACATACACACACTAACCATCTCATACATACACAATAACACATACACACACTCATACACACACAAACCATATCATACATACACAATAACACATACACACACTAATACACACACAAACCATCTCATACATACACACACACACTCATACATAGACGCATACACATACACACTAACACACACACTCATAAACACACAAACCATCTCATACATATACAATAACACATACACACACTCATACATACACAAACCATCTCATACATACACACTAACACATACACACACTCATACACCCACGAACCATCTCATACATACACAATAACATATACACACACTCATACACACACAAACCATCTCATACATACACACACAAACCATCTCATACATATACAATAACACATACACACTCATACACACACAAACCATCTCATACATACACACACACACTCATACATAGACGCATACAATGTCATACACACACACACATACAAACACACGCATACACACTAACACATACACACACTCATACACACACAAACCATCTCATACATACACACTAACACATACACACACTCATACACACACTAACCATCCCATACATACACAATAACATATACACACACTCATACACACACAAACCATCTCATACATACACAATAACACATACACACACTCATACACACACAAACCATCTCATACATACACAATAACACATACACACACTAATACACACACAAACCATCTCATACATACACACTAACACATACACACACTCATACACACACAAACCATCTCATACATATACAATAACACATACACACTCATACACACACAAACCATCTCATACATACACACACACACTCATACATAGACGCATACAATGTCATACACACACACACACACATACAAACACACGCATACACACTAACACATACACACACTCATACACACACAAACCATCTCATACATACACACTAACACATACACACACTCATACACACACTAACCATATCATACATACACAATAACATATACACACACTTATACACACACAAACCATCTCATACATACACAATAACACATACACACACTCATACACACACAAACCATCTCATACATACACAATAACACATACACACACTAATACACACACAAACCATCTCATACGTACACACAAACACTCATACATAGACGCACACACATACAAACACACGCATACACATACACACTAACACACACACTCATAAACACACAAACCATCTAATACATACACAATAACACATACACACACTCATACATACACAAACCATCTCATACATACACACTAACACATACACACACTCATACACCCACGAACCATCTCATACATACACAATAACATATACACACACTCATACACACACAAACCATCTCATACATACACACTAACACATACACACACTCATACACACACAAACCATCTCATGCATATACAATAACACATACACACTCATACACACACAAACCATCTCATACATACACACACACACTCATACATAGACGCATACAATGTCATACACACACACACATACAAACACACGCATACACACTAACACATACACACACTCATACACACACAAACCATCTCATACATACACACTAACACATACACACACTCATACACACACTAACCATATCATACATACACAATAACATATACACACACTCATACACACACAAACCATCTCATACATACACAATAACACATACACACACTAATACACACACAAACCATCTCATACGTACACACACACACTCATACATAGACGCACACACATACAAACACACGCATACACATACACACTAACACACACACTCATAAACACACAAACCATCTAATACATACACAAACCATCTCATACATACACACTAACACATACACACACTCATACACACACAAACCATTTCATACATACACAATAACATATACACACACTCATACACACACAAACCATCTCATACATACACAATAACACATACACACACAAACCATCTCATACATACACACACACACTCATACATACACGCATACAATGTCATACACACACACATACAAACACACACATACACACTAACACATACACACACAAACCATCTCATACATACACAATAACATATACACACACTCATACACACACAAACCATGTCATACATACACAATAAGACATACACACACTCATACACACACAAACCATCTCATACATACACAATAACACATACACACACTGATACACACACAAACTATTTCATACATACACACTAACACATACACACACTCATACACACACAAACCATCTCATACATACACACTAACACATACACACACTGATACACACACAAACCATTTCATACATACACACTAACACATACACACACTCATACACACACAAACCATTTCATACATACACACTAACACATACACACACAAACCATCTCATACATACACAATAACACATACACACACTCATACACACACAAACCATTTCATACATACACAATAACATATACACACACTCATACACACACAAACCATCTCATAAATACACAATAACACATACACACACTCATACACACACAAACCATCTCATACATACACAATAACACATACACACTCATACACACACAAACCATCTCATACATACACAATAACACATACACACACTCATACACACACAAACCATCTCATACATACACAATAACACATACACACACAAACCATCTCATACATACACAATAACACATACACACACTCATACATACACAAACCATCTCATACATACACAATAACACATACACACACTAATACACACACAAACCATCTCATACATACACAATAACACATACACACACAAACCATCTCATACATACACAATAACACATACACACACAAACCATCTCATACATACACACACATACACAATAACACATACACACACTGATACACACACAAACCATCTTATACATACACAATAACACATACACACACAAACCATCTCATACATACACACACACACTCATACATAGACACATACAAGCTCATGCATACACACATTCATACATACACAATAACACATACATACACAGACACGTAAACATACACACACTAACACATACACACACTCATACACACACAAACCATCTCATACATACACAATAACACATACACACACTCATACACACACAAACCATCTCATACATACACACACACACTCATACATAGACACATACAAGCTCATGCATACACACATTCATACATACACAATAACACATACATACACAGACACGTAAACATACACACACTCATAGACACACAAACCATCTCATACATACACAATAACACATACACACACTCATACACACACAAACCATCTCATACATACACAATAACACATACACACACTCATACACACACTAACCATCTCATACATACACAATAACACATACACACACTCATACACACACTAACCATCTCATACATACACAATAACACATACACACACTCATACACACACTAACCATCTCATACATACACACACACTCATACATAGACGCATACAATGTCATACACACACACATTCATACATACAAACATATTATACCCACATATGAAACTTTCAGTACTATTAATTAACCAATGCCCCTTTAAATGATATATATATATTATTTCTCCAACATAGGTGTGTCCGGTCCACGGCGTCATCCTTACTTGTGGGATATTCTCTTCCCCAACAGGAAATGGCAAAGAGCCCAGCAAAGCTGGTCACATGATCCCTCCTAGGCTCCGCCTTCCCCAGTCATTCTCTTTGCCGTTGTACAGGAATTTGGTCATTCCAGAGAAACTATGTAAAATGGACAAGTTCCTAGAGGTCCCGGGGCCCCCCGAAGCTTTTCCTATACCCAAGCGGGTGGCGGACATTGTAAATAAAGAATGGGAAAGGCCCGGTATACCTTTCGTCCCTCCCCCCATATTTAAAAAATTGTTTCCTATGGTCGACCCCAGAAAGGACTTATGGCAGACAGTCCCCAAGGTCGAGGGGGCGGTTTCTACTCTAAACAAACGCACCACTATACCCATAGAAGATAGTTGTGCTTTCAAAGATCCTATGGATAAAAAATTAGAAGGTTTGCTTAAAAAGATGTTTGTTCAGCAAGGTTACCTTCTACAACCAATTTCATGCATTGTTCCTGTCACTACAGCAGCGTGTTTCTGGTTCGATGAGCTAGAAAAGGCGCTCAATAATAATTCTTCTTCTTATGAGGAGATTATGGACAGAATTCATGCTCTCAAATTGGCTAATTCTTTCACCCTAGACGCCACTTTGCAATTGGCTAGGTTAGCGGCGAAAAATTCTGGTTTTGCTATTGTGGCGCGCAGAGCGCTTTGGTTAAAATCTTGGTCAGCGGATGCGTCTTCCAAGAACAAACTGCTTAACATTCCTTTCAAGGGGAAAACGCTGTTTGGCCCTGACTTGAAAGAGATTATCTCTGATATCACTGGGGGCAAGGGCCACGCCCTTCCTCAGGATAGGTCTTTCAAGGCCAAAAATAAACCTAATTTTCGTCCCTTTCGCAGAAACGGACCAGCCCCAAGTGCTACGTCCTCTAAGCAAGAGGGTAATACTTCTCAAGCCAAGCCAGCCTGGAGACCAATGCAAGGCTGGAACAAAGGAAAGCAGGCCAAGAAACCTGCCACTGCTACCAAGACAGCATGAGATGTTGGCCCCCGATCCGGGACCGGATCTGGTGGGGGGCAGACTCTCTCTCTTCGCTCAGGCTTGGGCAAGAGATGTTCTGGATCCTTGGGCACTAGAAATAGTCTCCCAAGGCTATCTTCTGGAATTCAAGGGGCTTCCCCCAAGGGGGAGGTTCCACAGGTCTCAATTGTCTTCAGACCACATAAAAAGACAGGCATTCTTACATTGTGTAGAAGACCTGTTAAAAATGGGAGTGATTCATCCTGTTCCTTTAGGAGAACAAGGGATGGGGTTCTACTCCAATCTGTTCGTAGTTCCCAAAAAAGAGGGAACATTCAGACCAATCTTAGATCTCAAGATCCTAAACAAGTTTCTCAAGGTTCCATCGTTCAAAATGGAAACCATTCGAACAATTCTTCCTTCCATCCAGGAAGGTCAATTCATGACCACGGTGGATTTAAAGGATGCGTATCTACATATTCCTATCCACAAGGAACATCATCGGTTCCTAAGGTTCGCATTCCTGGACAAGCATTACCAGTTTGTGGCACTTCCGTTCGGATTAGCCACTGCTCCAAGGATTTTCACAAAGGTACTAGGGTCCCTTCTAGCGGTGCTAAGACCAAGGGGCATTGCAGTAGTACCTTACTTGGACGACATTCTGATTCAAGCGTCGTCCCTTCCTCAAGCAAAGGCTCACACGGACATTGTCCTGGCCTTTCTCAGATCTCACGGGTGGAAAGTGAACGTAGAAAAAAGTTCTCTATCTCCGTCAACAAGGGTTCCCTTCTTGGGAACAATAATAGACTCCTTAGAAATGAGGATTTTTCTGACAGAGGCCAGAAAATCAAAACTTCTAAACAGACTTGTCTCCGACGATACAAGTAGATCAGAGGACCAGAGATTCACTCCGTTGGTGGTTGTCCCTGGACAACCTGTCACAGGGGATGAGCTTCCGCAGACCAGAGTGGGTCATTGTCACGACCGACGCCAGTCTGGTGGGCTGGGGCGCGGTCTGGGGACCCCTGAAAGCTCAGGGTCTTTGGTCTCGGGAAGAATCTCTTCTCCCGATAAATATTCTGGAACTGAGAGCGATATTCAATGCTCTCAAGGCTTGGCCTCAGCTAGCAAAGGCCAAGTTCATACGGTTTCAATCAGACAACATGACGACTGTTGCGTACATCAACCATCAGGGGGGAACAAGGAGTTCCCTGGCGATGGAAGAAGTGACCAAAATCATTCAATGGGCGGAGACTCACTCCTGCCACTTGTCCGCAATCCACATCCCAGGAGTGGAAAATTGGGAAGCGGATTTTCTGAGTCGTCAGACATTTCATCCGGGGGAGTGGGAACTCCATCCGGAAATCTTTGCCCAAATTACTCAATTGTGGGGCATTCCAGACATGGATCTGATGGCCTCTCGTCAGAACTTCAAGGTTCCTTGCTACGGGTCCAGATCCAGGGATCCCAAGGCGACTCTAGTAGATGCACTAGTAGCACCTTGGACCTTCAAACTAGCTTATGTATTCCCGCCGTTTCCTCTCATCCCCAGGCTGGTAGCCAGGATCAATCAGGAGAGGGCATCGGTGATCTTGATAGCTCCTGCGTGGCCACGCAGGACTTGGTATGCAGACCTGGTGAATATGTCATCGGCTCCACCATGGAAGCTACCTTTGAGACGAGACCTTCTTGTTCAAGGTCCGTTCGAACATCCGAATCTGGTCTCACTCCAACTGACTGCTTGGAGATTGAACGCTTGATCTTATCAAAGCGAGGGTTCTCAGATTCTGTCATTGATACTCTTGTTCAGGCCAGAAAGCCTGTAACTAGAAAAATTTACCACAAAATATGGAAAAAATATATCTGTTGGTGTGAATCTAAAGGATTCCCTTGGGACAAGGTAAAAATTCCTAAGATTCTATCCTTTCTTCAAGAAGGTTTGGAGAAAGGATTATCTGCAAGTTCCTTAAAGGGACAGATTTCTGCCTTGTCTGTGTTACTTCACAAAAAGCTGGCAGCTGTGCCAGATGTTCAAGCCTTTGTTCAGGCTCTGGTTAGAATCAAGCCTGTTTACAAACCTTTGACTCCTCCTTGGAGTCTCAATTTAGTTCTTTCAGTTCTTCAGGGGGTTCCGTTTGAACCCTTACATTCCGTTGATATTAAGTTATTATCTTGGAAAGTTTTGTTTTTGGTTGCAATTTCTTCTGCTAGAAGAGTTTCAGAATTATCTGCTCTGCAGTGTTCTCCTCCTTATCTGGTGTTCCATGCAGATAAGGTGGTTTTACGTACTAAACCTGGTTTTCTTCCGAAAGTTGTTTCTAACAAAAACATTAACCAGGAGATAGTCGTGCCTTCTTTGTGTCCGAATCCAGTTTCAAAGAAGGAACGTTTGTTGCACAATTTGGATGTTGTTCGTGCTCTAAAATTCTATTTAGATGCTACAAAGGATTTTAGACAAACATCTTCCTTGTTTGTTGTTTATTCTGGTAAAAGGAGAGGTCAAAAAGCAACTTCTACCTCTCTCTCTTTTTGGATTAAAAGCATCATCAGATTGGCTTTTGAGACTGCCGGACGGCAGCCTCCTGAAAGAATCACAGCTCATTCCACTAGGGCTGTGGCTTCCACATGGGCCTTCAAGAACGAGGCTTCTGTTGATCAGATATGTAAGGCAGCGACTTGGTCTTCACTGCACACTTTTACTAAATTTTACAAGTTTGATACTTTTGCTTCTTCTGAGGCTATTTTTGGGAGAAAGGTTTTGCAAGCCGTGGTGCCTTCCATCTAGGTGACCTGATTTGCTCCCTCCCTTCATCCGTGTCCTAAAGCTTTGGTATTGGTTCCCACAAGTAAGGATGACGCCGTGGACCGGACACACCTATGTTGGAGAAAACAGAATTTATGTTTACCTGATAAATTACTTTCTCCAACGGTGTGTCCGGTCCACGGCCCGCCCTGGTTTTTTAATCAGGTCTGATAATTTATTTTCTTTAACTACAGTCACCACGGTATCATATGGTTTCTCCTATGCAAATATTCCTCCTTTATGTCGGTCGAATGACTGGGGAAGGCGGAGCCTAGGAGGGATCATGTGACCAGCTTTGCTGGGCTCTTTGCCATTTCCTGTTGGGGAAGAGAATATCCCACAAGTAAGGATGACGCCGTGGACCGGACACACCGTTGGAGAAAGTAATTTATCAGGTAAACATAAATTCTGTTTTTATAAAGATATCCTGCATATGTCCAGGGGAAAAAAGCAGCCTACCGTTATACAGGGGATAAGTACTACAAGCGCACATGTTCTCTCTCTGTGAGACTTATCCTCCTGTCTCACTGTTCACAAAACAGCAGCAGCCTTCAAATCCTTTAACACTGCTCCTTACACATCTGCCCTTTCTTCCCTGTAAAAGCCTGTGCATTATAGCACTTACTATACTGTGCTATGGCTTTTAGAGAGAGAATAGGGCGCACATGCAACTAGTAGTAGCCAGCACTGAAAATGTAAAATATATAAATAAGTATTGTACTTACACCAGTGCTAGGCACCCACAGCACTTGCCTTAGCATGACCCTGCTCTACTCGCTCAGGAGACCTTAAAAGGTTGCAATTGATTATAGAAAAAAAAGCTAATCACTAATATAAAGTCAATTAGGAAAAGACATGTAGCAGAGTGAAGTCAGCAGTGTGTGTTTCCAGTTCTGAGAATTAGAAAATCCACAATTTCCAGAGCTAAATTACATTAAAAGATGGCAAAAATAATGAAAGCATATTGCAAAGTTGTTAAGCTATGGAAAGACATTTCAATATTAAAATATCAAGGTGTTTACTGTCCTTTTAAAACTTGCATAACAAAATACATTTATTCCCTCATTTAGATTTACTAATTCTTAAAGTAAAAGCTGCTGTGTAGATTCTTCATTCCCTTTAAATACTGACCTCTCTCTAACACTTTGTCCACAGCAATTTAAATATGATGCAGAAATATAATTTGCTATTTTAAATATGTGTAACTGTTAAAGTGCCAAGACGTTCTTTTAAAGTTAAAGCAATGTGGAACATTTTATTAAATCATAAAAACGTTAAAATCGATTTAATCTTCAACAATGTGGTATTTAATACTTGTTGTTACAAGCATGATGCTTTACATCTCCAGGACTACTGGGTGGATTTTAACTAAATATAGCCCAGAGCTTCCTTAAACTTTTTTCAGCTGGGACCCCTTTTTACATTGGGAAATTTTCCACAAAAACATTATTATAAAATAATCCAAAACAAATCTCTTGTCAGACAAGTATACAATTGGGGGATTATTAGCAAAAATAAGTAAATCAACTTAAGTTATCATTGCAAGTCACTAATTTGGTCAAGTGATTAAAATTTGTGCGTACAAAATTAGCTATGTGTGTCTCATATTAAATGGACATAATACTCATTTGCTAAATCACTTGAAACTGATGCAGTATAACTGTAAAAAGCTAACAGGAAAATATCACCTGAGCATCTCTATGTAAAAAAGGAAGATATTTTACCTCACAATCTCCTCACCTCACCAGAGTAAGTTCTGTGTAAAATGTTATACTCAGCTGCTGCCCAGCTGCAGGTAAAAAAAAATGAAGAAATGAACAGCAGCCAATCAGCATTAACAGTGCTGAGGTCATGAACTAAAAAAAATGAAGAAATGAACAGCAGCCAATCAGCATTAACAGTGCTGAGGTCATGAACTATTTTACTGTGATCTCATGAGATTTCATAGTAAACTTCCTATATAAGATGCATGTGCATGAAAGCTCGCTCCTACCGCTGTCCCGGGACAGACATACTGATTTGCTGCTTAGAAGTCCTTTACAATGGGATGTGGCTACTGAGGAATTTTTGAGGTAAAATATCTTTCTTTTTTACATAGAGATGTTCAGGTGATATTTTCTAGTCAGTTTTTTACAACTATGCTGCATTACGTTCAAGTGTTTCAACATTTGGGTATCATGGCCCTTTTCAGCAAAAAAATTCAAGCAGTCAAAAGAACTCTTTTTTTATTTTATTAGCTCAAAAAAGGACACTCTTCCTCATGTGACAAAGTCTGAACACAGCAGACAACAACAGTATTTATTTAGAACAGTAAATACTAAATGGCAATTGTATTGGCAATATGGCATCAAACTGTAGTAGTGTAACAGTGCAGTGCACGCAGTGTACTTCTTCAATTAAGGAAAATATTTAAATGTATATAGTATACACTAGTAAACAAACATGAACATAAATAAATGTCTAACCTATCTATATTGGTTTTAATTTAATGTCTATTTACTTAGTAAATACTAATAGACATTAAATTAAAACCAAAATAGATAGGTCAAGCTTAAGTTACCACCATTACCATTATTATTTGTGTGAAAATGGTCATCCTCAGAAAACAAAACATAAATCCCTTATATGCAGTACAATGAATTACAGGTGTGCCTTCATGACTGGCAAACATCACAGTGAATCTGGAACACACACATATACAGTTACAGTAGTAGTACTAGAGACAATTAAAACAAGTAGCATTGAACTTAACTATAACTACTAGTTTCTTGATTATCTTTATGGGATCACAAATATATAGTTACTTAGTGTTAAAGCAGTATACACAAACACACACACACAACTGAACACACACACAAACAAACAATACAAAAAAAAACCACAGACATCAAGGAGTAAATCATGGTGAAGAAAGGGTGGCACGCACATGAGGTGTGTGTGCTTTATTTTTGTATTGTGTTGTGTGTGTGTGTGTGTGTGTGCTACTGTGTACTGTCTGTTACAGTATATTTGTGATCCAATAAAGATTTACTCAAGGTTTTAAGCTTCAATTTACGATTTATTCTGTCAAGGCTTTTCCTTCCCCTAATAGTGGTTTGGCTTCAGTGGTCTGGAGTACACGTTTAGGATTTATTAGTAGAGGCACTGAGACGACGGGTGGTGGTGGTAAACTGTTTAACCCCTACAGATCTGCCTGGATGGCATGGAATCATATGATATCTTTCTTAAAGGGTCTATTTAAAATAGACACTTTTTAGTGTGAATAATCCCTTATGCAATATGCACTCACTGCATTACAAACAATACAATATATTACAGGTGTGCTGTAAACAATAGCACAACATCTACAAAACAGAGCACTTCCTGACTGGCAAACATCACACAGTAACTAGAAGTAGTAATAGACATTACAACAAGTAGCATTGAACTACTAGATGAACTTGATTATCTTTATGGGATCACAAATATATTGTTACACAACGCACACATACACACACAGTCAAACAATACCAAAAAAACACACATCATAGAGAGTGAATCATGGTGAAGAAAGGGTGACACGCACACATGAGGTGTGCAGTTGTGTGTTGTTTCTTTTGTATTGTTTGTGTGTGTGTGACAGTGAGTGACGTGGTCGTGTAGTATATTTGTGATCCAACAAAGATTTACTCAAGGTTTTAAGCTTCAATTTTCAAAAAGCTATAACATTAACAAATATAAAATAACTTAATAACAATACTGGACTGGAGTGTGGGCAGTGGGGCACACAGCACTTTCAGGATGTGCCAAAAAACATTAAATATAAACATGAATCACAGCTCAGAATTATGGAATATGTAGGTTTTTCTGTAAGAACACTAGTTGATCGACAAGCTCTGGTTTGAGGGTGCATCTTTTGGCCGTTACCACATCTCCTGCAGTGGAGAAAACTCGCTCTGCAGACACGCTTGTGCCTGGGATACACAAGTATCGATTCGAAAAATGAGAGAGGAGGGGAAATATGACCTCATGTACATGCCACCAGTTCAAAGGGTCTTCAGGGAGAGGCAGAGATGGGACTTTACAATATTTCTCTATTTCCTCTTCAGCCTTGGCATAGGGGGTCTTGGGTTCTATTGTACCTTCAGTGTCAGTGAAAGACTGTCCCAGCAAAGTCATGAGCAGCGATGTGGACTTTCTTTTGGGAGGAGAAGGGCTATCCTTGATGGGTGATTCTTCTTCCAGAGTTTCTTTTCCCTCAGGCACTTCATCCACGTTTGTCCTCCTAGGTGAAACTGTAGTACACTCAATCTGTTTTTGAACAAAAGAATAGAAAATAGCATTCATTATTACCTCTAGCAGCCTCTATTAGGAGGAGGAAAGTTGACTGTGGCGTTTAGAACTGTCTTAAAAAACCTTGTACTCATTTACTAGCTACTAAGCTACTGCTTGCTAAGCCTATTTTGTAATGAATGTTATGTTTTATGTTTGTTTTAAATGTATACATTTTTCAAGAAACATGATGAAATTAAAATTCCCTCCAATGATGCAGCCTCCTCAGTCACTCCTCTGTATATCTCCAATCTCTCCTCATCTGTGAGAATAAAAGGCAGTCCCTTAAAACGAGGATCCAGGGCAGAGACTGTATAAAGTATCTTCTTCCAAATTAGCAAAAAAACAATGGCACTACTTCTTGTATAAAAAAAGCTCTTCATAACTCCTGTATTAGATAGATTGATTGTAAATTCTGTCATACAGAGTAAGTGAGTTTGTGGTGCTGTGTATTAAAGAAACTTGAAGCAAATTTATGGTGGATAATGAAATCCACCAGGGAAGAATACACTTATAGTACTCTTGAGCTTTGGGTATATGTCTATAGCAACAATTTGCGATATGAAAAAATATCTATTATTCACAACAGTTGATTTAGTTGGTAATTATAGAGGTATCAGCAAAAGAGATCATAAAATATAACTTTTATTTGCTTATTGATTAAAAAATTTTATCAATTAAAAGTTATATTTTATGATCTCTTTTCTGATACCTCTATAATTACCAACTAAATCAACTGTTGTGAATAATAGATATGTTTTCATATCGCAAATTGTTGCTATAGACATATACCCAAAGCTCAAGAATGCTATAAGTGTATTCTTCCCTGGTGGATTTCATTATCCACCATAAATTTGCATAAAGTATCTTCTCTGCCTCACTGCTGTACCTCTTCAGGAGATCTGTTTTGATGGCATTCTTGATCTCATGGATCATGGGTGTGTCTCCCATGGTGTCTGTCATGCTCTGGAGCAGTTGTGCATTTAGAGGGGCAATGAGAGACACTGTTGGATTGCGCTCTTCTGACATCAGCGTGGTTGCATCCTTCATTGGCTTTAATGCACTCGTAGCATCCTCTGCATTTGAGACATCTGTTTCGTTGAGAGTGCAGAGATCTGTTCTGACATCTCGAGACAGCAATGTGGCACAAATTGCAGGTTGCTGTTCTAAGAACCTGTCGACCATGTCATTTGAGCTGTTCCACCTTGTTGTCACATCAGTTATCAGCTTATGATTCTTCAGGCCAAGACATTTCTGTTTTTCTTTCAGACAGTGGTTTGCAGTAGTGCTGCGGTGAAATTTTTTTGATATTTGTCGCACTCTACCTAAAAGCCTGTAGAGCGTGGCCACGAGGTTTTCCACAACAGAGTAAGGCCGTAGGTCCTTCGCTATGAAAGTTGCCACAGCTTTGGTTATTCTCTTCCCTTTTTCAGTGTTGGGCGGCAAAGTTGACAGCATCGCATCAATTCTTGGCTGAGCTAGGCTTGTTATTTCCCTGGCAGTGGCGGCAGATGTTAGCATCTCAGAGTGAAAACGGCTAACATGATTTCTCAAGTTAGTAGTATTCCCTAGGTATTTAATTTTTGTGTGACAGGCTTTACAAACCGCGTGTGTCTTGTCCAATTCGTGCTTTCCAGTATGTTCATAAAATCCAAAATGTGCCCAGATGCTTGCTTTTAAAATGCTAGGTGCATTTTTTAATCTCTCTCTCTTTTTGGTCTCCTTCTGTCATTTTAGCATGACATGTAGATATGTGACGGATGATGTCAACGTCGAACTCTGTCAGTGTTAAAAAACAAAACACTAAGTTGTCAAGATGTCGAGCCGCAAACGTAAAATCAACAAGAAGATTTAAATTTAGTACATTACATTAGTAACTTCAACTTGCCAACATTTGAAAACAAATTGCAGGGGACACTTGGCATTTGGCATGGGGAGTTTGGTTAGGTACTGGACTGGTAGGTATTGTAATGGTATAGGTGTCTGGACACCACAACATAATAAAAAAAACACTACAATTGTGTTGATACAGTTAGAGTCTACTGCACATTCTTTGTATCAGCATTATTATCCAATATCCATTCATTAGTAGTCACTCAGTCTCAAATCAATGCAGGAAAAAAAAAATACAGGATAAACTGCTGTTCCTTTAGGGGCTACTTTTACAAGTAGACTACTAGAAAGAAAATATTTGGGTTTCGTGTCCCTTTAAGTGTGTAATCATGTATTACTGTGTCCTAGTACTACTAGTAGACACTGTAATATTACAGTCTTAAAGGGACATGAAACCCAAAAATGTTCTTTCATGATTCAGATAGAGAATACAATTTTAAACAACATTACTTCTATTATTTAATTTGCATCATACTTCAGATATCGTTTGTTGATGAAATAGCAATGCACAAGAGGCATTTCAACAAAGGATAAGTAAATTAGATAATAGAAGTAAATTGGAAAGTTGTTTAAAATTGCATGCACTTTCTTCTACATCACAAATTGGGTTTTATGGCCTTTAGTATGTTTAAAAAAAAATGCAGCTTTAGCCTTGTTATAAATAACACAGGGATTGGGTTCGGATTGGCACCTTTTATACTCCCTAAGAGAGCACATGCATTGCATAATTGCATATAGTATTATTTAAGTATAGTGTATATTTTCAATATTTGCAGATGTGGTCAAAACTTTGTAGGAAAATTTGTAATCACGCAGTAGTATGTGACTGACTAATATGTGTCACACAGTCTGTGTATGTGTGACCGACCTGACCAATCATTTCATGACCAATCCATGTGATATGGAGTTTCATAAATAAATACAAATGAAAATAAAGCACAATAATGTTCATGAGCATTTTGAAAAAACATCTAGAGGGGCCTGTGATTTCACTGATTTGCGATAATGAGGGGTTTTCTAGTAGAAATTAAAAGATACGTGGTGCTCACAGGCTAAATGTATTCAGCTTTACTAAGTTTCTCACCATAGGACTCCATCTCCCACAAAATAAAAATGAGCCCGCCGTGTGTACTTGGAGTCGTCACCATTACTCAGGCAGTCACGGCACCAGTCCTCCTACTGCATGTGGCACTTCCAGAGACCGCCCATTAACAGCCCCGTTGCTTTATTGGCGACGTCAAACGCTGTACTAGTGTACTGCGTTAGTAGTACCGCACGCTTTCTCTATACTTGTCCTGGAGGCGGGGTCACGTGATGATACATGAATCGATTCGTGCCCTTCACTGCATCGATGCAGAATCGTTTCATGCCGCATCGCGATGCATCGCCCATACTATTATTTTCAGCACCCCTAACTCTCATACACTCATACATGCACACTCATATACAGAGACAGACAAACACACTCACAACACACTCACACCCATACATACTCAAACACACTTAGTCATATACACACGTACATACATACACATCATTCATGCACACTCGCACCTACACGGACACTCATATACACACACCCAAACTCATACACACTCAGTCATACACACATACATACATGCACATAGAACACACTCACATATACAAATACACATACATATACTCAGCCCAATTGTGCCATCAAATGAATACAAATAATTTCATCTACTTTCAAACGTACATTTGAAGAACAAACAACAGCAACCTCCTATTCCTTTCTGTCTAATTGCTTCACTGCTGTTGTTTGGCTAGTAATTGCAACTTAGCCTAGCCCTCATGCTCTCCTGTCCCCACAGTACATTATCAATTCTTGTGGGGACCCCAAAAACTTTAACTGACCCTAACAGCTCTAGTCTAAGAGATTTATGTATTTACCTGCTACTTTTCTGGTGTTTGTATTTCTTTGGCTATAGCATTGTCTATTTTTAGTTTTTCTTTTAGGATGCGCCATTTTTGCATATTAGTAGCACAAGAGATACTAAACAGATTTACTTTAATTTACTTTATATATAAACAGTTTGTAGTGACTACTTCAGTCAACTTAATGCAATTATTCTTAAACTGTAAGCATCTGAAAGATGCAGTTTAACAGAATGCTTGGGGAAGGGACTTAAATCATTCATGTACAGTATGTTACTGTATGCATATGTAGCTTTCATATGTACTTGTAAAGAGACTTTAAGGAATAAGTTCCAAATAGATGGATACCATGTGAGAAAGCTGAAATCCGGCTTCTATAAATAACCATAACCCTATTGTCACAATCACATAATGTTGAAGCTTTGTATACAATGTTATACATTTTACTAACATTTACATTTAGTTTTTTATCTGTCACCCTCTAACAACCACATTTTTATATTCTGGTAAGCTCAGTTCTTTTGTTTTCATTTTATTTACTATAAGTGTATTTTGTTATTGATGTTCTGTACTCTTTTTGTTTTTCCTCATTATTATACCTCACCTTTTGACTCATCCAAATACAGTGGTAGCCATAACAGTGATGCTTTACTTTTTTTCTTTATTTGGGGGCTTAAGATCTAAATGATAACTTGTGTGCAGCGTAGGTCTAAAGAAGAGTGTTAGTGTGTGGGTCTTCGCTAATGCGTTTGTAAAACTTCCTGTGTGGTCAGACATATTTCTTGTGAATTATTATTTTAAACAATTTTAAATGTATGCTGGGTTTTTTCACCCTAACAGTAGACAAATGTAGTTCTAATGAATTATAGCTAAATTCAAGTTCATTTAATCTATTTTTAGTATAATTTGTGTTGTAACTAAGAGAGCATTCCTCATAAACAAAAAAGATTAGTTTCTTCTGCATATTAAATTAAATACTCAAAAATGACCATTGGAATAAGTGGTAAATAAGAAAATGAATGCAAATGATGTTTCTGTGCTTTATATTTATTTTTCTCCAACATTGGTGTGTCCGGTCCACGGCGTCATCCTTACTTGTGGGATATTCTCTTCCCCAACAGGAAATGGCAAAGAGTCCCAGCAAAGCTGGTCACATGATCCCTCCTAGGCTCCGCCCACCCTAGTCATTCTCTTTGCCGTTGCACAGGCAACATCTCCACGGAGATGGTTAAGAGTTTTTTGGTGTTTAAATGTAGTTTTTATTCTTCTATCAAGTGTTTGTTATTTTAAAATAGTGCTGGTATGTACTATTTACTCTGAAACAGAAAAGGATGAAGATTTCTGTTTGTAAGAGGAAGATGATTTTAGCAGACAGTAACTAAAATCGATTGCTGTTTCCACACAGGACTGTTGAGATGAAGTAACTTCAGTTGGGGGAAACAGTTAGCAGACCTTTCTGCTTAAGGTATGACTAGCCATATTTCTAACAAGACCATGTAATGCTGGAAGGCTGTCATTTCCCCTCATGGGGACCGGTAAGCCATTTTCTTAGTCAAATATAAAAGAATAAAGGGCTTAAAAAAGTGCTTAAAAACTGGTAGACATTTTTATGGGCTAAAACGATTGCTTTATTGGGGCATATTTTGCAGATTGTAGCTTATAATTGGCATTATAATCTTGGGGAACGTTTAAAAAACGGCAGGCACTGTGTTGGACACCTTTTTTAGTCTGGGGGCCTTTCTAGTTATAGACTCAGCCTCATTTTCGCGCCATTACTGCGCAGTTGTTTTTGGAGAGCAAGGCATGCAGATGCATGTGTGAGGATCTAAGAATCACTAAAAAAGCTTCTAGAAGGCGTCATTTGGTATCGTATTCCCCTCTGGGCTTGGTTGGGTCTCAGCAAAGCATATACCTGGGACTGTATAGGGGTTAAATTTAAAAACGGCTCCGGTTCCGTTAATTTAAGGGTTAAAGCTCTGAAATTTGGTGTGCAATACTTTTAATGCTTTAAGACACTGTGGTGAAATTTTGGTGAATTTTGAACAATTCCTTCATACTTTTTCACATATTCAGTAATAAAGTGTTTTCAGTTTGAAATTTAAAATGACAGTAACGGTTTTATTTTAAAACGTTTTTTGTGCTTTGTTGACAAGTTTAAGCCTGTTTAACATGTCTGTACCATCAGATAAGCTATGTTCTATATGTATGAAAGCCAATGTGTCTCCCCATTTAAATTTATGTGATAATTGTGCCATAGTGTCCAAACAAAGTAAGGACAGTAATGCCACAGATAATGATATTGCCCAAGATGATTCCTCAAATGAGGGGAGTAAACATGATACTACATCATCCCCTACTGTGTCTACACCAGTTATGCTCACACAGGAGGCCCCTAGTACATCTAGTGCCCCAATACTTATTACCATGCAACAATTAACGGCTGTAATGGATAACTCCATAGCAAATCTTTTATCCAAAATGCCTACTTATCAGAGAAA
Source organism: Bombina bombina (assembly GCF_027579735.1). Taxonomy (NCBI): domain Eukaryota; kingdom Metazoa; phylum Chordata; class Amphibia; order Anura; family Bombinatoridae; genus Bombina; species Bombina bombina. The sequence goes on from NC_069500.1 coordinate 536,192,392, forward strand.
GCGCTATTGCCCTGTTTTAAACACTGAAGAGCAAGAGGACGCTGATGATAACTGTTCTGACATACCCTCACACCAATCTCAAGGGGCCATGAGGGAGGTTTTGTCTGATGGAGAAATCTCAGATTCAGGAAAAATTTCTCATCAAGCTGAACCTGATGTTGTGACATTTAAATTTAAATTAGAACATCTCCGCGCACTGCTTAAGGAGGTGTTATCTACTCTGGATGATTGTGACAATTTGGTCATTCCAGAGAAATTATGTAAGATGGACAAGTTCCTAGAGGTTCCGGTGCCCCCCGACGCTTTTCCTATACCCAAGCGGGTGGCGGACATAGTAAATAAAGAGTGGGAAAGGCCCGGCATACCTTTTGTTCCCCCCCCCTATATTTAAGAAATTATTTCCTATAGTCGACCCCAGAAAGGACTTATGGCAGACAGTCCCCAAGGTCGAGGGGGCGGTTTCTACTCTAAACAAACGCACTACTATTCCTATCGAAGATAGTTGTGTTTTCAAAGATCCTATGGATAAGAAATTAGAGGGTTTGCTTAAAAAGATTTTTGTACAGCAAGGTTACCTTCTACAACCAATTTCATGCATTGTTCCTGTCACTACGGCAGCGTGTTTCTGGTTCGAAGAACTAGAAAAGTCGCTCAGTAAAGAATCTTCGTATGAGGAGGTTATGGACAGAGTTCAAGCACTTAAATTGGCTAACTCTTTTGTTTTAGATGCCGCTTTGCAATTAGCTAGATTAGCGGCGAAAAATTCAGGGTTTGCTATCGTGGCGCGCAGAGCGCTTTGGCTAAAGTCTTGGTCAGCGGATGTGTCTTCCAAGACAAAATTGCTTAACATTCCTTTCAAAGGTAAAACATTATTTGGACCTGATTTGAAAGAGATTATTTCAGACATCACTGGGGGAAAGGGCCACTCCCTCCCACAGGATAGGTCTTTTAAGGCTAAAAATAAGCCTAATTTTCATCCCTTTCGCAGAAACGGACCAGCCTCTAATTCTGTATCCTCTAAGCAAGAGGGTAATACTTCACAACCCAAACCAGCCTGGAAACCAATGCAAGGCTGGAACAAGGGTAAGCAGGCCAAGAAGCCTACCACTGCTACCAAAACAGCATGAAGGGATAGCCCCCGATCCGGGACCGGATCTAGTGGGGGGCAGACTTTCTCTCTTTGCTCAGGCTTGGGCAAGAGATGTTCAGGATCCTTGGGCGCTAGAAATAGTTTCTCAAGGTTATCTCCTGGAATTCAAGGAACTACCCCCAAGGGGAAGGTTCCACAGGTCTCAATTATCTTCAAACCAAATAAAGAGACAGGCATTCTTACATTGTGTAGAAGACCTGTTAAAGATGGGAGTGATACATCCAGTTCCAATAAGAGAACAAGGAATGGGATTTTATTCCAATCTGTTCATAGTTCCCAAAAAAGAGGGAACATTCAGACCAATTTTGGATCTAAAGATCCTAAACAAATTTCTCAGGGTACCATCGTTCAAAATGGAAACTATTCAAACGATCCTACCTACTATCCAGGAAAATCAATTTATGACTACCGTGGATTTAAAGGATGCGTACCTACATATTCCTATCCACAAGGAACATCATCAGTTCCTAAGGTTCGCTTTTCTGGACAAGCATTACCAGTTTGTGGCACTTCCATTCGGATTAGCCACTGCTCCAAGGATTTTCACAAAGGTACTAGGGTCCCTTCTAGCGGTTCTAAGACCAAGGGGCATTGCAGTAGTACCTTACTTGGACGACATCCTGATTCAAGCGTCGTCCCTGTCAAAAGCAAAGGCTCATACGGACATCGTCCTAGCCTTTCTCAGATCTCACGGATGGAAGGTGAACAAAGAAAAAAGTTCTCTGTCCCCGTCAACAAGAGTTCCCTTCTTGGGAACAATAATAGATTCCTTAGAAATGAGGATTTTTCTGACAGAGGTCAGAAAATCAAAACTTCTAAGCTCTTGTCAAGTACTTCATTCTGTTCCTCGTCCTTCCATAGCGCAGTGCATGGAAGTAATAGGATTGATGGTTGCAACAATGGACATAGTTCCTTTTGCATGAATTCATCTAAGACCATTACAACTGTGCATGCTCAGACAGTGGAATGGGGATTATACAGACTTGTCTCCGACGATTCAAGTAGATCAAAAGACCAGAGATTCACTCCGTTGGTGGCTGACCCTGGACAATCTGTCACAGGGAATGAGCTTCCGCAGACCAGAGTGGGTCATTGTCACGACCGACGCCAGCCTAGTGGGCTGGGGCGCGGTCTGGGAATCCCTGAAAGCTCAGAGTCTATGGTCTCGGGAAGAGTCTCTTCTCCCGATAAACATTCTGGAACTGAGAGCGATATTCAATGCTCTCAGAGCTTGGCCTCAACTAGCAAAGGCCAAATTCATAAGGTTTCAGTCAGACAACATGACGACCGTTGCATATATCAATCATCAGGGGGGAACAAGGTGTTCCCTGGCGATGAAAGAAGTGACCAAGATAATTCAATGGGCGGAGGATCACTCCTGCCACTTGTCTGCGATCCACATCCCAGGAGTGGAAAATTGGGAAGCGGATTTTCTGAGTCGTCAGACATTCCATCCGGGGGAGTGGGAATTCCATCCGGAAATCTTTGCCCAAATAACTCAATTATGGGGCATTCCAGACATGGATCTGATGGCGTCTCGTCAGAACTTCAAGGTTCCTTGCTACGGGTCCAGATCCAGGGATCCCAAGGCGACTCTAGTAGATGCACTAGTAGCACCTTGGACCTTCAACCTAGCTTATGTATTCCCACCGTTTCCTCTCATCCCCAGGCTGGTAGCCAGGATCAATCAGGAGAGGGCCTCGGTGATCTTGATAGCTCCTGCGTGGCCACGCAGGACTTGGTATGCAGACCTGGTGAATATGTCATCGGCTCCACCATGGAAGCTACCTTTGAGACAGGACCTTCTTGTTCAGGGTCCATTCGAACATCCGAATCTGGTTTCCCTCCAACTGACGGCTTGGAGATTGAACGCTTGATTTTATCAAAGCGTGGGTTTTCAGATTCTGTAATAGATACTCTGATTCAGGCTAGAAAGCCTGTAACTAGAAAAATTTACCATAAAATATGGAAAAAATATATCTGTTGGTGTGAATCTAAAGGATTCCCATGGAACAAGATAAAAATTCCTAAGATTCTATCCTTTCTACAAGAGGGTTTGGAGAAAGGATTATCTGCAAGTTCTCTGAAGGGACAGATCTCTGCTTTATCTGTTTTACTTCACAAAAGACTGGCAGCCGTGCCAGATGTTCAAGCATTTGTTCAGGCTCTGGTTAGGATCAAGCCTGTTTACAGACCTTTGACTCCTCCCTGGAGTCTAAATCTAGTTCTTTCAGTTCTTCAAGGGGTTCCGTTTGAACCCTTACATTCCGTAGATATTAAGTTACTATCTTGGAAAGTTTTGTTTTTGGTTGCAATTTCTTCTGCTAGAAGAGTTTCAGAGTTATCTGCTCTGCAGTGTTCTCCGCCCTATCTGGTGTTCCATGCAGATAAGGTGGTTTTGCGTACTAAGCCTGGTTTTCTTCCGAAAGTTGTTTCCAACAAAAATATTAACCAGGAGATAGTTGTACCTTCTTTGTGTCCGAATCCAGTTTCAAAGAAGGAACGTTTGTTACACAATTTGGACGTAGTCCGTGCTCTAAAATTCTATTTAGAGGCTACTAAAGATTTCAGACAAACATCTTCCTTGTTTGTTGTTTATTCTGGTAAAAGGAGAGGTCAAAAAGCGACTTCTACCTCTCTTTCCTTTTGGCTTAAAAGCATTATCCGATTGGCTTATGAGACTGCCGGACGGCAGCCTCCTGAAAGAATCACAGCTCACTCCACTAGGGCTGTGGCTTCCACATGGGCCTTCAAGAACGAGGCTTCTGTTGAACAGATATGTAAGGCAGCGACTTGGTCTTCACTGCACACTTTTGCCAAATTTTACAAATTTGATACTTTTGCTTCTTCGGAGGCTATTTTTGGGAGAAAGGTTTTGCAAGCCGTGGTGCCTTCCATTTAGGTGACCTGATTTGCTCCCTCCCTTCATCCGTGTCCTAAAGCTTTGGTATTGGTTCCCACAAGTAAGGATGACGCCGTGGACCGGACACACCAATGTTGAAGAAAACAGAATTTATGCTTACCTGATAAATTACTTTCTCCAACGGTGTGTCCGGTCCACGGCCCGCCCTGGTTTTTTAATCAGGTCTGATGAATTATTTTCTCTAACTACAGTCACCACGGTATCATATGGTTTCTCCTATATATGTTAAAGTGAAATTAGAGGCGCCCTCATATACTGGCAGTAGTTTGCCAGTATTTATGTGCAATGTGCTAGAATAAAGTCATAAAAAAGTTAAACTTGTCACTAATGGTGTTTATATTAACAATAAAATGTATGATGTAACAAGCAAAATAACAACCTACAAATATAAATATAACTTGTTAGAATCAAAGTATCTTATTGTAATAAAGTATACTACAATGGATTAACTATCTCTCTATCAGTATAAAGTTAGATAGTCCACACTCTCAGAGGTGTTTAAAATCTCCAGGCAGCAGACTCATTCCAGAAAGGTGTTGGCAATCACAGGTTCTGTTCAAAAAGAGAAAAGAGAAGAGGCGCCAAATGGTGTGTATCGTTTTGAATTCAGTAGGCCATGCCCCCAAATAAAAACTACTTACAAAATTTCCAGCACTTGAGAAGTGCCACAAATGCCTTCTGAACTGTTAGCAGCCGTCCAGCTAGCTGAATTGTATCAGTACTGCTTCAATATTGTGCTGTGTGAGACAAAAAACACAAAAGTGCCACAATAGTGTGTATCAGTGTGATCACTTGCAAAAGCGCAACAATTGAAATGTACTCACAGGATATAGGGCACTTGAGAAGTGCCACAAAAGCCTCCTGGACACTTGTCAGCTGTCCAGCTCACTGATTTCACCGATATCCTCTGGGTTCACTCGTTCAGGTCACAAAAGGGCTCCAATACAGCACCCTTGGATATACCTGCAACTCAGTGTCCTAATAAGTGCATGTATGGCTACCAATGTTAAATGCCAAAAATTGCCGTGCTACTTGTACTTGTCAAATAAAAAGATATTTATTAAAAACAATGTTACACTACGCGTTTCCCGGTTACTCAGACCGCTTCCTCAGGTGTAAATACAAATACAAAGTAGCAAAGTTTTATAGCCCAATGTCGGCGTCTATCCCGACCTAGGGCGCATGCGTGAGCAACTAAAAAATCATTAGCCAATCCGTGCCTTAGTTAAATTTCTCTCTGGTGTAATAGGTTCCCACTTAGGGGCTTGGCCAGTGACGTTACCCACTATCAAATATGTGTAGTGATTGACATCGGGTCCCGATGTACTTCAGTGTCGGCTAATACTGATAAATAAACACATCGTAAGTGTTTTGTACCTATTGATAAAATTGTTATTGGTGTGTCACCCCAGTAATTACAATATTTCTCGATTAGGCACCAGTTGACTAAAGTTAGTTGATCAAGCATTTACAAATTATAAAAACAATATCAAATACAAATATTCTTGTTGTTGCTTATTTCTAGACATCTACATACATTAACTAAATATAAAGCCATTATATTCGGACATATTTTCTCGTTCTTGTGACTAAATTGGAATTAGTAAGTACTGATTCAACAAAATTATAAAAAAGTAACACTAATAATTAAAATTAAAAATAGAAATAAAAATTAAAACTTACAATGTAGTATTACTACTAAAGTGATAATCTAGAATATAATCTAGAATAAAATTAAACATTACTATCCAAGTATTGTGATATCCATTAAATATTGTCCATGCTTATGATCACTATCCTGATGCTGGACAATACATTACGATAATATATATATGAAATATATAAAAAAAAAATATATATATATATATATGATGATTCGTATTAAAGATGTTAGTTATTGTCAGTGAAATGTCTCATTGACAAATCTATGGTTTAGAATGTGTATGATTTGTAAACTATTTATTATGTTGTACCAAATACTAAATGTATACGAATTAGTTAAAATACTATTGAGTCTAATATGACTGTTGTTGTTGTTATCATTAACTACAGCAACATCAACAGATAGGATGTGTTACTCATTTATATGTCCTAAACCTTAATTAAAAGCGGCCATGTCTATATTTTCGTTTAAGCCATATGGTTGGAGAGTCTTAAGTTTCCAAATCCAAAATGTCTCTCTCTGTCTCAGATGGATCAGCCTATTTCTACCCCATTTGGGAGCAATGTGTTCTAAAGGAAAAATGTTAAATAAGTCTGTTTGTCCATCATGACAGTTTTTACTATGTCTTGGGACACTATGATTGACAACCCCATTTTTTATATTTCTATTATGTTCTCCCCACCTTTTCTTTAGGGGTCTTGAGGACCTACCAATATATTGAATTCCACATTGGCACTCAAGGAGATATACCACATAACTGGAATCACAAGTGAATCTAGAGCTTATCTCAAATTCTTCCTTAGTGGAAGCAGATTGAAATTTTATCCTATTTCCTGATGTGTACTTACATAGACCACAGTTAGGACGATTGCATTTAAAAAAAACCCTTTTACCCATTGGCCAGTTGTTTTTAAACAGTTGTTTTTAAACAGTTTTGATGATCAGGCAGAGATTCTAAGATCAAGATTTCTAGAAAAAGGTTACCCCAGAGACTTGATAGAAGAAGGCTATAGAAAAGCCAGGATTAAAGATAGAGATGAGTTTTTTAATTTTAAAAAGAAACATGAAGGCACTGCAAATGATAATGATACTAGAGGGAAAGAATCCAAAAATACAAAGTCCAAACTTAATAATCTAAGATTTATCACCAAATTCAACAGTAACCACAATAAAATTAAACACATTTTGTGCAAACATTGGTACATTTTACGAAATGATTGTATCCTTAAAAACATCTTAGAAGAGTTCCCCACATGCACTTTCAAGAGAGCTCCTACTTTAAAAAATAAATTAGCACCGAGTAAGGTGGTAATGAATAAATATATCAAAGGGGGTAATACAAAAACCATTAAAAACAACTGGCCAATGGGTAAAAGGGTTTTTTTTAAATGCAATCGTCCTAACTGTGGTCTATGTAAGTACACATCAGGAAATAGGAAAAAATTTCAATCTGCTTCCACTAAGGAAGAATTTGAGATAAGCTCTAGATTCACTTGTGATTCCAGTTATGTGGTATATCTCCTTGAGTGCCAATGTGGAATTCAATATATTGGTAGGTCCTCAAGACCCCTAAAGAAAAGGTGGGGAGAACATAATAGAAATATAAAAAATGGGGTTGTCAATCATAGTGTCCCAAGACATAGTAAAAACTGTCATGATGGACAAACAGACTTATTTAACATTTTTCCTTTAGAACACATTGCTCCCAAATGGGGTAGAAATAGGCTGATCCATCTGAGACAGAGAGAGACATTTTGGATTTGGAAACTTAAGACTCTCCAACCATATGGCTTAAACGAAAATATAGACATGGCCGCTTTTAATTAAGGTTTAGGACATATAAATGAGTAACACATCCTATCTGTTGATGTTGCTGTAGTTAATGATAACAACAACAACAGTCATATTAGACTCAATAGTATTTTAACTAATTCGTATACATTTAGTATTTGGTACAACATAATAAATAGTTTACAAATCATACACATTCTAAACCATAGATTTGTCGATGAGACATTTCACTGACAATAACATCTTTAATACGAATCATCATATATATATATATATTTTTTATATATTTCATATATATATTATCGTAATGTATTGTCCAGCATCAGAATAGTGATCATAAGCATGGACAATATTTAATGGATATCACAATACTTGGATAGTAATGTTTAATTTTATTCTAGATTATATTCTAGATTATCACTTTAGTAGTAATACTACATTGTAAGTTTTAATTTTTATTTCTATTTTTAATTTTAATTTTAATTATTAGTGTTACTTTTTTATAATTTTGTTGAATCAGTACTTACTAATTCCAATTTAGTCACAAGAACGAGAAAATATGTCCGAATATAGTGGCTTTATATTTAGTTAATGTATGTAGATGTCTAGAAATAAGCAACAACAAGAATATTTGTATTTGATATTGTTTTTATAATTTGTAAATGCTTGATCAACTAACTTTAGTCAACTGGTGCCTAATCGAGAAATATTGTAATTACTGGGGTGACACACCAATAACAATTTTATCAATAGGTACAAAACACTTACGATGTGTTTATTTATCAGTATTAGCCGACACTGAAGTACATCGGGACCCGATGTCAATCACTACACATATTTGATAGTGGGTAACGTCACTGGCCAAGCCCCTAAGTGGGAACCTATTACACCAGAGAGAAATTTAACTAAGGCACGGATTGGCTAATGATTTTTTAGTTGCTCACGCATGCGCCCTAGGTCGGGATAGACGCCGACATTGGGCTATAAAACTTTGCTACTTTGTATTTGTATTTACACCTGAGGAAGCGGTCTGAGTAACCGGGAAACGCGTAGTGTAACATTGTTTTTAATAAATATCTTTTTATTTGACAAGTACAAGTAGCACGGCAATTTTTGGCATTTAACATTGGTAGCCATACATGCACTTATTAGGACACTGAGTTGCAGGTATATCCAAGGGTGCTGTATTGGAGCCCTTTTGTGACCTGAACGAGTGAACCCAGAGGATATCGGTGAAATCAGTGAGCTGGACAGCTGACAAGTGTCCAGGAGGCTTTTGTGGCACTTCTCAAGTGCCCTATATCCTGTGAGTACATTTCAATTGTTGCGCTTTTGCAAGTGATCACACTGATACACACTATTGTGGCACTTTTGTGTTTTTTGTCTCACACAGCACAATATTGAAGCAGTACTGATACAATTCAGCTAGCTGGACGGCTGCTAACAGTTCAGAAGGCATTTGTGGCACTTCTCAAGTGCTGGAAATTTTGTAAGTAGTTTTTATTTGGGGGCATGGCCTACTGAATTCAAAACGATACACACCATTTGGCGCCTCTTCTCTTTTCTCTTTTTTCTCCTATATATATTTCCTCCTGTCCGTCGGTCGAATGACTGGGGTGGGCGGAGCCTAGGAGGGATCATGTGACCAGCTTTGCTGGGACTCTTTGCCATTTCCTGTTGGGGAAGAGAATATCCCACAAGTAAGGATGACGCCGTGGACCGGACACACCGTTGGAGAAAGTAATTTATCAGGTAAGCATAAATTCTGTTATTTCACTGTGCCTGATAGCATAAAGATCTGGCATTAATTAAGGCCTGTTCTAGGATGTATGTTCTGTAAATAAGCAAATATGTTTGCATATCTCTGCCACAGTTCTGGAAACTGTTAGACTGTTTTGTTTTGGGACGTAAATCCTACTCAAATCTGTAATTCATCCTAAATATCACACTTTTATTGTTTTCCCAGTATTGCAATATGGCTGCCTAGTGTCACGCATGCGCAGAGCACATATCATTTAGCAACCAGAGTATAATATACAGTCAAACAGGTTATCTGCTGCTGTTTTTTGTTTTGTTGTTGTTTTTAAGAACCACTCTCTAGTATTTGTCTCAATAATTAAAAAAAGTATGCCTCTGTACTACACGCATATAGACTTAAAAGGAATAAGCATCTGCCACATACAGGGAAGGATAGGGGTGTAGTGTGGCATAGCGTAGTGGGTAGGGATGGGCGAATGTGCTGAAAGTGTAATTCATTTGGTAGAACAAATAGTCTTGTGGACATTTGTTTTGGATAATCGAATGTTGATAAGAATGAAAATCCATTAAAATTCGGCAATCAAATGTTATTTCTGGTTTTTGAATGTTCCTTTCATTTTCAAATGTTCATAATTGGATCAAATATCCACATTTGAAATTTCATATATAACATTTGATTAATCACAGAGCACTTACTATTGTACTATTGAAGACATTTTGAGATTGTAACTCCTTTTCCAAAATTCCTTGCTACCTGGTGTTTTGGCTCCCGGTGATCCCCTTGTGGGGATTTAACACGGCATAGTCGCAGTACTTGTTGTTACTGCCTACATTGTGAATGGTTTAGATGGTTGTCAGACCATTGTTTTTAGTATCTGCAGTATTTTACTTTGCGCACTATCTCCTAGATTACGAGTTTTGCGCTAAATAGGGTGTGAAACTAATGCCAAAAAGTTGCTTTATTTCACTCTCCATAGCGCTGCCATTACGAGTTATTGAAAAACCTCTTTGTGCGTGCGATATGGTGGTGTTAAGCTCCATACCGCACAAAAGCCAAGGGCTGATTTGACGTGCTCATGCACGCTTTCCCCCATAGACATCAATGGGGAGAGAGTGTTAGAAAAAACCTACCTGAAGTGCGGAATGGAAAATCTCCGTAATGCAACCCCAACCCAGAGGTTTAGGGGTTAATAGGTTTATTTAGTAGCAACGATGTGGGGGGGCTGGCGGTTTAGGGGTTTATAGCTTTGTTATAGTGTCGGCAATGTCGGGGAGCAGCGGATTAGGGGTTAATAGCTTTATTATAGTGTTTGCGATGCAGGAGGGTGTTGGTTTAGGGTTTAATAGGTAGTTTATGGGTGTCAGTGTACTTTGTAACATTTTAGTTATGTTTTGTGAAACATTTTTGTTTTGCAAAATCCATAACTACTGCTCTCAGATGGCGGTCTGGATCATGTTGGTTAAGACTGTAACGCAAGCTTTTTAGCCTTAACGCACAACCTGTAATACCGGCGCTATAAAAATTACACACAAAAACGTAATTTTTTGGAGTGCGGAATAGACATTGCGTTTCAGGCTGAAATGCTTGTGGTATAGCTATACCGACACAATTCGTAATATGCGTTCCTTGCCATTACGCTGGAATTGCCATGTTTTTCAGCGTTAAAAGCCGTACTGCAACACTTGTAATATAGCCGTATATATTTTAATAAATTTACCTTGAGTCAGAGCTGCTTATTCTTTTTTTGTATATTTAAAATATAAAAATGCATCTACACATTTCAAAATTAGGAGTATAACAAAGTTATAAACCTCTGATGAGTAAAAACTGTATACAATATATAGAATTATCCTCTTGTGCTAACGGTATTGTGCACAGCTAGAGGGACAGGAAACCACAACATTTTCTTTCATGATTTGGATAGAACATACAATTTTAAACAACTTTCCAGCTTACTTCCATTATCAAATTTGCTTTGTTCTCTTGTTATCTTTTGCTGAAGGAACAGCATTGCACTACTGGCAGCAAAATTAACACATCTAATCAGCCAATCAGAAGAGATAAATGTGTGCAGGCACCAATTAGCAGCAGCTCCCACTAGTGTAGGATATGTGTGAATTCCTTTTCATCAAGGGATACCAAGAGAGCAAAGCACATTTGAAAATAGAAGTGAATTTAAAAGTGTCTTAAAATTACATGCTCTATCTTAATCATGCAATTTTAATTTTGACTTTCCTATCCCTTTAATAAAATCACTTACATAAATATAAACAAAACAAAACAGAACTACTTATCTAGAACAGTGAATAAAATAGTTATAAATTAACACCTGCTAGAGTAAAATATTCATGGGAAACAAGGGGCCCTAGATACTATTTTAGGAACTGATATATCTATTCAAGGCATTCCCAGTTCCAATTTAGTTCTCTAAATCCATATCCCGTCTAACTCATAAATGGGTAAAATTTTTGTTTTTAATGTCTCGTTAAATAAAAACTGAAATACTGTCAGCTTCAGGTTCCCAGAGAGTGTCATGACTTTCTATGGGCCAGATAATCAAACATTCTCTAGTTTTAAGGCAGAACTCGCTGAATTTTTTAAGAAAAGGGGAGGAACCTGGAAATCCCAAACATCAGAGATGCCTTCCATAGAAAGTAATAAAGCTCTCTGTGATACAAAATTTCAGATGGTAGAGAGAAGGTAACTGGAGAACCCCTGGGCTAATATAAAGGCTCTGTTTGTATAAATTAGAAATTAAACTGAAATGTTTTCACTAGAATTTACCTTGCTTACACCTGCATACAGCTGGCGAGACAAATCAGTGAGACTTGTGAGAGAGCTTCAGACATACCCTAAGAACTCTTCCATTCAGCCCGGGGAACTGCCCTGTCCTCCAACTTCCTGAAACTATCAGTTTTAGTTTGCAATTCATCAAATTCAGGGCTAGATTATGAGTTGCGCAATAACAGTTAGCTGCAAGCGAAAAGGGGATTATCGCTGTTAGCGCTGTTTGCGTGCATTGGGTTTAACGCTCTTATTACAAGTTAAAAGTAAACGAGAGTGCATGAGTGCAATCGCGATTCACGCTAGAAAAAAACACATGTAGAAGGACAGTTACCATCATAACAACACTATCTAATAAAAATATTTTTTTTAAATGCACTAAAAAGTTATATGGGCTCAAAGATATGAGATCTCAGGTTTTAGAAATAAAAAAGCAGGCAAAGGGTTTTAATATAGAGATACATACAGTTGTATGCAAAAGTTTAGGCACCCCTGACAATTTCCATGATTTTCATTTAGAAATAATTGGGTGTTTGGATCAGCAATTTCATTTTGATCTTTCAAATAACTGAGGGACAAAGTAATATTCCAGTAGGGAAATGAGGTTTATTGGATTAACAGAAAATGTGCAATATGCATCAAAATGAAATTAGACAGGTGCATACATTTGGGCACCCTCGTCATTTTGTTGATTTGAATACCTGTAACTACCTAGCACTGATTAATTGGAACACACAATTGGTTTGGTGAACCCATTAAGCTTTGAACTTCATAGTCAGGTGCATCCAATCATGAGAAAAGGTATTTAAGGTGGCCAATTGCAAGTTGTTGTTCTCTTTGACTCTCCTCTGAAGAGTGGCAACATGGGGGCCTCAAAACAACTCTCAAATGACCTGAAAACAAAGATTGTTCAACATTATGGTTTAGGGGAAGGCTACAAAAAGCTATCACAGAGATTTAAGCTGTCAGTGTCCACTGTGAGGAACATAGTAAGGACATGGAAGCCTACAGGCACAGTTCTTGTTAAGGCCAGAAGTGGCAGGCCAAGTAAAATATCGGAGAGGCAAAGGATGGTGAGAACGGTCAAAAACAGCCCACAGACCACCTCCAAAGATCTACAACGTCATCTTGCTGCAGATGGTATCACTGTGCATCGTTCAACAATTCAGCGCACTTTGCACAAGGAGAAGCTGATGCGGAAGAAGCCTTTTCTGCACACACGCCACAAACAGAGTCGCTTGAGGTATGCAAACGCACATTTGGACAAGCCACCTCCGGCCCCACACATCGCTGCTACTTAATTTTGGTATAATGTTCTGGAATGTCCATCCCAGTCCCCAGACCTGAATATCATTGAAAATCTGTGGGCTGATTTGAAGCGGGCTGTTCATGCTCGGCAACCATCAAACCTAACTAAACTGGAGATGTTTTGCAAGGAGGAATGGTCCAAAATACCTTCATCCAGAATCCAGACACTCATTACAGGCTATAGGAAGCGTCTAGAGGCTGTTATTTCTGCTAAAGGAAGCTCTACTAAATATTGATGCAATATTTCTGTTGGGGTGCCCAAATTCATGCACCTGTCTAATTTCGTTTTGATGCATATTGCACATTTTCTGTTAATCCAATAAACCTCATTTCACTACTGAAATATTACTGTGTCCTTCAGTTATTTGATAGATCAAAATGAAATTGCTGATCCAAACACCCAATTATTTATAAATGAAAATCGACTGTACATATACATGTCTAAATGTGTGTGTGTATGTATATATATATATATATATGTACATATACAGTATATTTATGTATTTATATGTGTATTTATGTACTTATAGACACATAAATACACATGTAGACATATAAAGAAGGGCATTGGAGCCCTTTGCAGTCAAGTAGATGAAAACATGTTAAAGCATATTTATGCAATATTCATATTTAATAAAGTGTTATACTGTGTATCTACTGTAAATATTTCACATTTAAATGTTATGCACATAGCAGAACTTTTTCTATTATTTTAAATAGAGATTCCTTTATAGATAGATAGATAGATAGATAGATAGATATATATTGTACCAAAATACCATCAGATATATGTAGAAATATGTGCAGGTAGCCCTCAGTTTACGCCGGGGTTAGGTTCCAGAAGGAATGGTTGTAAATCAAAACCGTTGTAAATTGAAACCCAGTTTATAATGTAAGTCAATGGGAAGTGAGCATGTTAGGTTCCAGGCCCCTCTCAAAATTGTCATAAGTAACACCTAATACATTATTTTTAAAGCTTTGAAATGAAGACTTTAAATGCTAAACATCATTATAAACCTAATAAAATAGATTGTATCATCATCAAACTAAGTTCAATAAACAAAAACATTTGCTAAACCGCACCTAATAAAATTATCACACAAAGACAGACTGTATCATCATCAATCTAAGTTTAATGAACAAAAACAAAATAATCACACAACAAACTGTATCATCATCAAACTAAGTTTAATGAAGAAAAACGTTTTTTTACTTGCATTTTTCTGCAGCTAAGGGAAGTGACTGCTAGATCTTGTTCCTTTAAAAACGGCTCCATTGCTCAGTTCTGGTTATACACTGATTAATTTCAGCCTGCCTGTGTTTAATCACACAACAGACTGTATCATCATCAAACTAAGTTTTATGAACAAAAACGTTTTTTTTTATTTGCCTTTTTCTGCAAACAGTTCTCTGCATTGAGTCTGCATCTAAGGGAAGTGGCTGCTAGATCTTGTTCCTTTGAAAGCTGATCCATTGATCACGTCTGGCTTGCTTTTCTTTGCATGTGTTTGCTGCAACATAAGCGGACAGCTCCACCTACTGGCTATTTTAATATATGCATGTGCTAATACTTTCAATAGCACTCAATGCTTTTCATTAGCAGTCACATGACTGAAAAAAAGGGCGTTAATCTGAAACGGCGCAAATTGAACCGTCATAAACCGAGGGCCAGCTGTATTTATTAATAAGTAGAACATATTCTGCTATGTGAAGAATATTGGAATGTGAAATATATTTTCATGTCGGGTTATTGCACTTGAGATTATGCGTGCTTGTGCGCTAGTAGGGTGTTTGTTTTTTTTCTCCTACTTTTATTGCTTTATTGATTTTTATGGGGGAATATGTTACCGCTCGCACTATATTCTAAATTCGTCTTTTTACGTAGATCAGGTTAATGTGAGAGGGAAAACGGTTTACTTTCAAAGTAATACGAGCGCTACCCGACGCGCGCAAAATGCTTACTTCTAGCGGAGTTAGGGATCGAGAGGAAGAGTTAGATGCTGCTTCACGTGTAATCTGGCCCTCAATGTGCAATGTAATTTGTAAAAGCTGCACAGAAATATACAAAGTATGATCCTGAATCGTTAAAGTAACATACAAACTTTCAAAACATTATCAGAATTTGTAAAAATCACTGCTAGAACTAAATCTAAATGTATTAAAATATAAATATGAGAGTGCACAACTTAAATGCAATACTACTGAATGGACCCAATCTAAAGTGTAAAGTAATCTAAAATACAAAGCACAAAGTGTAAAGGTAACAAAACTCTCATATAACGCAGTGTTGTATTGGACTGGGCTTGTTTCGCCTTCATATAGAAATGAGAGAGTTTTGCCCTTTTTCATTTGAATATTCAGTGAATGCATCCCCTGTGAAGTCTGAACTACTATTTCTCTCCAAGCTGGAGAACATTTGAATATCCGGGCCTAACTGAGGACAAATACAGATAAGCCAAAGATTTTCAGCCTAAATTTTATTTATGCTTTAGACATTAAATGAACAGAAAAACTGTTAAGACATCAGCATAAGTCATAATAAATGATGTTTAGGAGAACAAATTAATAAATTGGCAAGTATTACCATACCCTAGACACCTAAGATAAATATCAGTCATGCTAAAACAGTGGAATCTGTAGATAAGCCAATATAATGTTGAGAGTCAAAAACATGGACGTCATTCAGGCTACATATATCTGTTAACATTGCATGTATAGCTATAAGTTACAAGGCATATATACTGGGTAGTTCAACCAATAACTTACAACAATTAGAAGGTTAATATCTCTCATAACATATTAACACATCCTAATTTCTACCCCATTATGTAATTTACTGAATTATTTGTAGTAAAGTCTGTCATAAAATATCAGCATTTAAAGTTCGAGGGAGAAATATGCTTTGAACCTTATTATGTCTCTTACATTAGCTGGGCAGAAATTAACCATACCTCGAGTTTGGGTGAGAGTCCATGGAGAATATTATAGTAATCACCATCCTTCAAAGTTCCTACAGTAGGTTGTTGTCCGAGATCCAAAAGTTTTGATAACCCAATTAGTTCTGGGGCATACTTCTTCTGGGTAAGTTTGTTAGCTCTGTTTAATTATGTGCACTGCATATAAGGGCCCAACACTATTTGATCACCACCCATCAAGTCTCAGACTAACATAAGGCATCCCATATGAACACCATTGCCGCAAGTTAATTGATGTTAGTGTCACTCTAGATTCATGGCAGGCTACCTCCAAATATTGTGATAAGTCTGGACTATGCTCCAGGTAGCTGGTCGCACTACCCTGGGCATCCATTAAATAGACTACCTTTGCCTAACAAGGACCTTACCAGTTGTCCCCAGCCATATCTTCTCTGAACTCTCTTGCAACGTAGGGCAGAGAAAAAGGTTAGAGTAGAGTCCTCTCTAAAGCACACCATTCTCTTCTTCCCCAAACACAGCAGGCACATTTTACTGCTGAGATGGGTTAGCTACATCTTCAACTGCTGTCAAATTAAACTCAGTATTGTCACTCTCTGTATCTAAGACTTGGCACGATGAGATCAGATGATCAAAACTCTTGTTTATTTTCGTCTCAAAATCGTCAAATAAAACTTTCAGAGTTGTTTAAAACTCCTCCATATCCCTTGCTCCTGTTTGACTTAGAAAGTGAAGCTAACAGACACCATCGGTAGCAGGTCCAAAAAACAACTGCCCAAGCCGGGTGGATGTCAATGTTAAGATTCCATTGTTAGGATGCCGCCAAAGATCCTGATGATCTGGAGCAGTTCTCGAGGTTCAGCGTTACAGCAATCTTGGTATTGTTAAGTACAGTAAACTGCAATATTTCCAAATTTCTTTTCCTCTAGTATAGATGGTGCTGTATACCAAAGATATTCATTAGATATCCTAGTCATCTACTAGAGCTCCTGATGTTGCGGCCATACTTGGTTGTTGCCCAGACACACACACACCCTAAATAATTTATTTTAAATTAGGAACCGCCATTTGTTTTTGGTATATTTATTGTTTATTTATTTTTATATGTAATATTTAGTGCTCCCCCATGCATAGGTCTAGTTGGAGTTATGTGCTTGATTATCTTTTTTATATGAAATACATATTACAATTTAATTACAAACATAGCTTTAACCTACCTGGCAGCAGTAAATATTAAATATAAAAATAAATTTGTTTGCAAGCTTTAAGATCTCAATGGTAAAGAAGCTAATTTCTTTCATATGATGGTGAGAGTCCATGAGCCTTGACTTGTGGGATTGGATTCCCATACAACCAATGCTTTTAATCCCTCCTACCTCACTGTACTACTCAGGTTTCTTCTTTGCCTCCAGGAAAAAGGTTGAAGATACATTGGCAGGGGTGCTCAGACCTATGTGAGATCCGTTACCCCACTTGTTTGCTAATTCTGGATTCTGGGGTAGAGGAGTACTCAGCCGTAACTCCCCCCCCTCTCAGATGTCACAGGGACTTGTCCCTAAGCCTCCGTCTGTGGTATCAACATGTACTCTGCTCCTATAGTCTCTGCTTTCACCTTCACAGCACTGGATTGGCTCTCTACTAAATACAGTTCTCCTATTTGTGGTAAGCTGCACTCACTTATCCTACAGGCTATTTGCAGATACCTTTATAGGTATAGCATAGCCAGGGGACTTATCTAATCTTCACACAGTCCTTTTGTGCTCTAAAGTGGTTAATAACTTGCTGCTTTTATATATATATCTCCTTCGTGTGCGAAATGGCTGCTTGAATTGTGCTGTAGCTGTTTTCTGAATCTTTCTTCTGTGCTATGTTAGAGCAGCCAATCACAAGCCATTCCCCGGTAGCCTCGTGACAGGTGAACTGTGAGCGTAGTTTTACCTGTTTGTGCGTTCAATGTAAATCGGATGTAAATTTGTGCTTTTCGGTTTCTATTATTTTCTATCGGACGCATAATTACCGGTTTTATGGACTAAGATTCCTATCAAAAAGTTAAACGTGTGATTCTTTATCATCGTACATAAATTGTGACATTCAAATACAAATCTAAATTTTCAAATACAATTTATTTATTTTTTATTTTGGAAGTACAATCTTCTTTTTTGGAATTACACTTTTGTTTCCTTCCATAAGGCAGGGAGAGTCACGACTTCATTCCTTACTGTTGGGAAATACAACACCTGGCAACCAGGAGGAGGCAAAGACACCCCAGCCAAAGGCTTAAATATCCCGCCCACTTTCCCTATCCCACAGTCATTCTTTGCCTTTCGTCACTATTGGAGGTGGCAGAGAAGTGTCAGAAGATTTGGATAGTCCTGTATGTTCCCTTCGAGAAATGACTGGAGTTTTAAGTAATCATGTCAACCTCTCAGTGACAGTATTGATGAAAGTTAGATTCTGGAGATACAGGGAAAGTTTTTCTGCGAACTCATCCAGACTGTCGCTAACAGCTCCTGAGCAATCAGTGTTGATCAGTTTCACAGCAACAGCGTGGGAGCGCTCAGACATCCGCTCTGTGTGTGGCCTCGGCTCACGCTTCACGTAAGGTTCCGCCCCTCCTGGGTTACTCCTGACGTCCTGATGACGAATCCCGGGTTCATCTGTCAAGCCGGTGCAAGTGGTAAAAACGATCCACCACCGCTTTCACAAATTATAGTAGCAACATCCACTGCACACGGAATAAGCAGTTCCAAACCGTTGAAAGGCAAATAAAGAACAGGGGCTCAAAAAGGTGAAAATAAAAAGTCTGTATTCTTGTAAATCAAATAAGGCAAAAGTTGTCACAAACAGGCAATGTAGCAGGTCAAACGCGTTTCATATATTCATATGTTAAACTTCATCAGTGACCATCATGCACTATTGCCCATAATGCAGCGCAATTTAAAGGGCAAAAAAACACACCCTCTTAAATTTAAACCAATCAATTTTCAAAAAGCTCTGTTTTATGTCAACCGTGAATACTGTGTTAGGGGACAGCAATATACATTACTTTGTTTAAATTATATGAATACACTTTACCACATATTATAATATAATAATTAACAAACATGTTTGAATATGCAGATGTTAAATTCGTATCATATCAGAAAGTATATATTCGTAAGGATAATTCATAACCACAATATTAGACAAAAAAACAGATTGGTATATAAAAGAAGATTTTTTAAAATAAAAAATAAATAAAACAACCAATCAGGTAGCCACAAATAATTTAACATCACATTCAAAATTTAAACCAGCTGGCATTCTGGTATCCAGCTGAAAGATCCAGAAAACCTCTCTTTTACTGAGAGTATTACATCTATTTCCTCCTCTTGGATGTCTGGCAATCAGCTGGATACCCTGGAATGTCAGCAGAGAACTATCTGAGTTGTGCTCTTTCCTGAAATGTAGGGAGACAGGTGTAGTAGACTCAGGGTCTTCTATGGAACGCAAGTGTTCCAAAAAACGATCTTTTAAAGCCTGTGTCGTCTGTCCAACATACTGCCTGCAGCACCCCCTGCAGGTCAGAAGGTATATAACATAGCAAGAGTTGCATGTTATATGTTCCTGTATCTTAAATTCTTTCTTGTTAACAGTAGACACAAATTTCTCACCAAAGGTAGCATATGTGCAAGACTTGCATCTCCTACTGCCACATTTAAAAAAACCTGGTTTAATGGACAACCAATTTTGGCTAGTAATTTTTGGCAACATGGAGGGAGACAGAATCCCTCTTAATGTTTTAGCTTTACGTGACACAAATAGTACTCCTTCTTTTACAATGTCACATAGTTTGTCATCTGTTTCTAGGATAGGCAGCGCTTTACGTATAATGCCGCAAATGTGGGCATATTCTTCACTATATGTAGTGATAAATTTGGGCTGATTGAATCTCTTACTTCCTTCAGCTCTCTTTTTCTCAAGTAAACTGGACCTATCCATATCATCAACTTCCCTCTTAATAAACTCAATTGTCTCCCTACAATATCCTTTGTGTATCAGTCTATTTGTCAATTCATCAGAGTGTAACTGATAACTCTGTTCACTCGTGCAATTCCGCTTGATCCTGATATATTGACTTTTTGGAATAGAACGAATTGTATGTCTTGGATGACAAGACTGTGCATTTAGAATAATATTCCCTGCAATCTCTTTACGGAATAATTCAACATCTACTGATGCATTGGCTATATTAGACGCCAGTCTAATATCCAAAAATGGCATAGTAGCATTATTAAATTCTAAGGTGAATTTTAGTTTCATCAAATTATTCTGTAGATATTCCGAAAACTGTTCAATAAGGTGTATTGGTCCCTTCCGGATCATCAGAATATCGTCGATATAACGACCGTAATAATGAATATATTCTTTGAAGGGACACCCATCTCCATAGACGTGAGACAGCTCCCACCAACCCATGTACAGGTTGGCATAGGAGGGGGCAAATGTCCCCCATAGCTGTCCCACACCTCTGGAGATAGAAACTCCCCTCAAACAAACAAAAAGTTATGTTTCAATAGATAATCAATGGATTTAATGATAAAAAATTTCAGAACATCATCATAATCAGAAAAATGACTTAGAAAATACTCAATGGCCTTAATGCCTTGCTCATGAGGGATGAAGGTATATATGAAACCACATCAACGGTTACAAATACATACAATTTTCTCTAGTTTCTTCACAACATCAGAAGTATCTTTAATGTAACTTAAAAGTTTCAGAACCATTGGCTGGAGATATCCATCTATCATTTCTGAAAGAGGCTCATTTAAAGAGCCAATTCCAGCCACAATTGGCCTCCCTGGAGGATTATATCTATCCTTATGGACTTTGGGAAGAAAGTGAAAAATGGCTGTAATAGGATGCTCAGTGTATAGAAACTCAAAATTCACTTCCGTTATAAGACCATCAAGTAAAGCCTCATTGAGAATTCTTTTGAGTTCTCTTTGATAAAAAAACACTGGATTAGATCTGAGTCTCTCATAGACTGTAGTATCTAATAACTGTCTATGCGCCTCTTTAATATAATCCTCACGATTGAGGACTACCACCTTTCCTCCTTTGTCCGAATTTCGAATAACCAAATCTTTGTTATTAACCAACTCTTTGATGGACAAATATTGATCTCTGGACAAGTTATCTTTCTTATGGTCCACAGAAGATACACTACTATGTAGTTTTTTTCAAAGCTGTCTCAACTGTCTTCTGAAAGACTTCCACTGAACTAGACCTAGAACTTACTGGGTGAAACTTGGATTTCTTTTTTAATTTAGAGAGATCATAAACATCTTGATTAACACTAAAATATGGATCTTTAGTGTCCTCGCCTATGGCTACAAGGTCTAGAAGCGCACATTCATCAGCAAAATCAAAACCACATCTAAGTGGTTCATGTTTCTCTCCATGCCTAACTTCACAACTTTCCTGTTTAGCATCCAAAAAGACAGTTGAGACAGCTTTGAAAAAACTACATAGACAGTTATTAGATACTACAGTCTATGAGAGACTCAGATCTAATCCAGTGTTTTTTTATCAAAGAGAACTCAAAAGAATTCTCAATGAGGCTTTACTTGATGGTCTTATAACGGAAGTGAATTTTGAGTTTCTATACACTGAGCATCCGATTACAGCCATTTTTCACTTTCTTCTCAAAGTCCATAAGGATAGATATAATCCTCCAGGGAATTGGCTCTTTAAATGAGCCTCTTTCAGAAATGATAGATGGATATCTCCAGCCAATGGTTCTGAAACTTTTAAGTTACATTAAAGATACTACTGATGTTGTGAAGAAACTAGAGAAAATTGTATGGCATGAGGAATATGTAGTTGTAACCGTTGATGTGGTTTCATTATATACCTGATTATGATGATGTTCTGAAAAATTTTATCATTAAATCCATTGATTATCTATTGAAACATAACTTTTTTTTGTTTGAGGGGAGTTTCTATCTCCAGAGGCGTGGGACAGCTATGGGGGCAAAATTTGCCCCCTCCTATGCCAACCTGTACATGGGTTGGTGGGAGCTGTCCCACGTCTATGGAGATGGAAATCCCTTCAAAGAATATATTCATTATTACGTTTGTTATATCGACGATATTCTGATGATCTGGAAGGGACCAATACACCTTATTGAACAGTTTTCGGAATATCTACAGAATAATTTGATGAATCTAAAATTCACCTTAGAATTTAATAATACTACTATGCCATTTTTGGATATTAGACTGGCGTCTAATATAGCCAATGCATCAGTAGATGTTGAATTATTCTGTAAAGAGATTGCAGGGAATATTATTTTAAATGCACAGTCTTGTCATCCAAGACATACAATTCGTTCTATTCCAAAAAGTCAATATATCAGGATCAAGCGGAATTGCACGAGTGAACAGAGTTATCAGTTACACTCTGATGAATTGACAAATAGACTGATACACAAAGGATATTGTAGGGAGACAATTGAGTTTATTAAGAGGGAAGTTGATGATATGGATAGGTCCAGTTTACTTGAGAAAAAGAGAGCTGAAGGAAGTAAGAGATTCAATCATCCCAAATTTATCACTACATATAGTGAAGAATATGCCCAAATTTGCGGCATTATACGTAAAGCGCTGCCTATCCTAGAAACAGATGACAAACTATGTGACATTTTTGGATATTAGACTGGTGTCTAATATAGCCAATGCATCAGTAGATGTTGAATTATTCCGTAAAGAGATTGCACAGTCTTGTCATCCAAGACATACAATTCGTTCTATTCCAAAAAGTCAATATATCAGGATCAAGCGGAATTGCACGAATGAACAGTGTTATCAGTTACACTCTGATGAATTGACAAATAGACTGATACACAGAGGATATTGTAGAGAGACAATTGAGTCTATTAAGAGGGAAGTTGATTATATGGATAGGTCCAGTTTACTTGAGAAAAAGAGAGCTGAAGGAAGTAAGAGATTCAATCAGCCCAAATTTATCACTAAATTTATCATATAGTGAAGAATATGCCCAAATTTGCGGCATTATACGTAAAGTGCTGCCTATCCTAGAAACAGGTGACAAACTATGTGACATTGTAAAAGAAGGAGTACTATTTGTGTCACGTAAAGCTAAAACATTAAGAGGGATTCTGTCTCCCTCCATGTTGCCAAAAATTACTAGCCAAAATTGGTTGTCCATTAAACCAGGTTTTTTTTTTTAAATGTGGCAGTAGGAGATGCAAGTCTTGCACATATGTGTCTACTGTTAACAAGAAAGAATTTAAGATACAGGAACATATAACATGCAACTCTTGCTATGTTATATACCTTCTGACCTGCAGGGGGTGCTGCAGGCAGTATGTTGGACAGACGACACAGGCTTTAAAAGATCGTTTTTTGGAACACTTGCGTTCCATAGAAGACCCTGAGTCCACTACACCTGTCTCCCTACATTTCAGGAAAGAGCACAACTCAGATAGTTCTCTGCTGACATTCCAGGGTATCCAGCTGATTGCCAGACATCCAAGAGGAGGAAATAGATGTAATACTCTCAGTAAAAGAGAGGTTTTCTGGATCTTTCAGCTGGATACCAGAATGCCAGCTGGTTTACATTTTGAATGGGATGTTAAATTATTTGTGGATACCCGATTGGTTAAGTTTTATTATTTTTTTATTTTAAAAAATCTTCTTTTATATACCAATTTGGTTTTTTGTCTAATATTGTGGTTATGAATTATCCTTAAGAATATATACTTTCTGATATGATACGAATTTAACATCTGCATATTCAAACATGTTAGTTAATTATTATATTATAATATGTGGTAAAGTGTATTCATATAATTTAAACAAAGTAATGTATATTGCTGTCCCCTAACACAGTATTCAAGGTTGACATAAAACGGCGCTTTTTGAAAATTGATTGGTTTAAATTTAAGAGGGTGTGTTTTTTTGCCCTTTAAATTGCGCTGCATTATGGGCAATAGTGCATGATGGTCACTGATGAAGTTTAACATATGAATATATGAAACGCGTTTGACCTGCTACATTGCCTGTTTGTGACAACTTTTGCCTTATTTGATTTACAAGAATACAGACTTTTTATTTTCACCTTTTTGAGCCCCTGTTCTTTATTTGCCTTTCAACGGTTTGGAACTGCTTATTCCGTGTGCAGTGGATATTGATCAGTTTCACTGCTTGCTGCTACACACTCAAGTCCATGTCAGAAGCGAAGCTGCAAGACTGTCACACCTGAGAGGGTGTGTCTGTTCCACAGCATGGATCCTGGAGGGTAAGCCCATTTTTTATATATACATTTTAAAACGCTATACAGGATCACAGTGTGGCTCCTTTATACCTTGATAGGATCAAGGGTTAATATCTCCTTCAGGGAGATTATTTGAACAGTTTGGGGATTTATATCTGGTTAATGTGAGATTGTTTTTAGGCTCATAGGCTGTGTGTTTTTGTCTTGGAACACACAGGTTTCACTTTCATTTTTGAAGTGTTGCGCAGGTCACAATAGCTTGTCGCCCTTTTTCATAGCAGGGGAAGTCCTGTCTTACGTACCACATGACTGGGTGCGGTCTCTTTCATTTCCTAAGATCCTGCTGCAGACATCACTCCTGAGGAGAGCGTTTTCAATGTTAGCTGTCTGGGTCTATGAGGTGGTGAGTGCCCTAGCCATTGGGAGTATTAAGGTGCCGTTTTTTAAATAAAAGCGTTTCTTTTTGATTGTCCTTCTGTGGGTATATACAAAGCTATGGAGGACTCTGATACTACATTAGAAGGTTCCGCTCCTTCTGTACTGATTAATAATTCCTGTTTATATTGTAAGGAGGCTGTGGTTTGCCCGTCTGCTCAATTTTGTTCCATTTGCCTAAACACTGTTCTAAAGTCTAAGAAGGAAGACAAGCCTGCTAATACTCATAGCATTATTAGCCCTTCTGAGCCCCGAGAAATTACTACCCTCTCTACATTACTCCCTCCACATGCAGTTCCCGGTGGCTAAACTAATCCTCCATCTAGAGGAGGCTTTTTTCCAGCGGACTTTACCGTGCAGATACAATTGGCGGTGTCTGCGGCCCTGGGTGCCTTACCTCGCTTTAACAAACGCAAGTGAAAGGTTAAACATAGTTCTCCTGACCTAGAGTCATCTAAATATTTGTTTGATTTAGCTGCTATATCCCAGCTATCCGATGATGAGTTAACCTCTATAGCTTCAGAGGGTGAACATTCTGAGTTGGAGACTTCAGTTACTAAATCTCCTTCAGCGGAGGAACCCTCTTTTAGATTTAAAATTGAGCATCTGCGTTTTTTATTAAATGAGGTTCTGTATACTCTAGAGGTTCCAGAGGCTACACTCCCTGAGGAGTCTAAGATCCCTAAATTAGACAGGGTTTACAAAGATAGGAAGGTCCCTCTGACTTTTCCTGTACCAGTTAAGATGGTGAACATTATTAGCAACATATGGGGAAGAGTAGGAACTTCTTTTTCCCCCTTGTCTACTTTTAAAAAATTATTCCCCATCCTTGACTCTCAATTAGATTTGTGGGGATCCATCCCAAAGGTGGATGGTGCTATTTCCACGCTGGCTAAGCATACTACTATCCCTCTGGAGGATGGTTTTTCTTTTAGAGAGCCTATGGATAAAAAATGGAAAGTTTTTTGAGGAAGAAGTTTCAATATACAGGGTTTTTATTTCTACCGGCGGCAGTTGTAGCCGCGGTTGCTGGAGCAGCTACCTACTGGTGCGACACTCTTTTGGAGCTCATTAAGCTGCAGACTCCCCTCAACGATATTCAGGAGAGAATTAAGGCACTGAGAATTGCTAACTCCTTCATCTGTGATGCAAATATGCAGATTATTCGCATAATTGCATAGGCTGCTGGACTCCTTTCTCTTCCCTTCAAGGGGAAGATTTTATTCGGTCCAGGACTGGACTCCATTATCTCTACAGTTACCGGAGGGAAAGGTGTCTTCCTACTGCAAGATAAGAAGACTAGGCCTAAGGGACGACAACTGTCTAATTTTCGTTCCTTTCGTGCTGACAAGTCACAACGACAGCAGTCCTCTTCCAAGTCTGAGCAGCTCAATGGTACTTGGAAGCCTGCTCACTCCTGGAATGAGTCCAAACAGAAATGAGAAAAGTATGGAAGGGAGCGCTAGAAGCTTCTTTTGATGAGTCCAAACAGACTAAGAAGCCGCCAAGATCAAATCATATTGAGTAGGTGGCAGACTGTCTCTTTTTTCAGACGCTTGGTTCCAGGATGTACAGGATCCTTGGGTCCTGGAGGTTGTATCTCAAGAATACAGGAAAGAATTCAAGTCTCATCCACCAAAGGGCAGAATCCTACTCTCCAGTCTTTCGACAAGACCAGAAAAGAGGGCTGCCTTCTTAGGTTGCATACGGGATCTCTCCTCTCTAGGAGTAATTGTCCCGGTACCTACAGTAGAAAGAGTATTGGGGTTTTATTCAAACCTTTTCGTGGTTCCAAAGAAGGAGGGGACTTTTCGTCCAATCCTGGACCTAAAGTGCCTAAACAAGTTTCTGAGCATTCCCGCTTTCAAAATGGAGACAATACGATAAATCCTTCCTCTGATTCAGGAAGGACAGTTTATGACCACAATAGACCTAAAGGATGCATACCTTCATGTTCCGATTCACAGGGAACATTTTCAGTTCCTGAGGTTTGCTTTTCTGGACCAGCACTTTCAGTTGATAGCTCTTCCAATTGGCCTATCTACTGCTCCAAGGATATTTACAGAGGTTCTGGGGGCTCTTCTAGCCGTTGCCAGAACACAAGGTATTGCAGTAGCACCTTACCTGGATGATATTTTGGTACAGGCACCATCTTTTCATCTAGAGGAGGAACATTCAAAGTCCCTTCTCAGTCTTTTTCGATCTCATGGATGGAAGATAAACTTGGAAAAGAGTTCTCTTACTCCAAGTACAAGGGTGAATTTCCTGGGAACTATAATAGACTCCATATCCATGAGAATATTCCTCATAGATCAGAGACGTTGCAAGCTAACTTCTGTATGTCAGGCCTTCTCGGGATCCTCTGTGGCTCAGTGTATGGAGGTAATCGGACTCATGGTGTTCTGCATGGACATCATTCCTTTTGCCAGATTCCATCTCAGACCCTTACAACTATGCATGCTGAGATAATGGAACAGCGACCATTTAGATATGTCTCAACAGATTGTGCTGGACAGCCAGGGGCTCTCCTGGTGGCTCTGTCCAGATCATCTGTCCGAGGCACATGCTTTTTGAGACCGTCCTGGGAGATTGTGACTACGGATGCGAGCCTTTCCGGTTGGGGAGCCGTTTCGGGTGCCAAGAAGGCACAATATTTTGGAACTCCGGGCAATCTTTAATGCCTTGAAGGCTTGGCCCCTTCTGGGTTTGTCCCAGTTTATCAGATTCCAATCAGACAATATAACCTCGGTTGCCTATATCAACTATCAAGGGGAAACCAGAAGTTCCTTGGAGATGAGAGAAGTATCTCAGATACTAGAGTAGGCGGAGACTCACAAATGTACTCTGTCAGCAATCCACATTCCGGGTGTGGACAATTGGGAAGCAGACTTCCTCAGCAGACAATCCTTTCACCCAGGGAGTGGTCTCTTAACCCTGAGGTGTTTACAGAGATATGCTGCAAGTGGGGGACACCGGAGATAGATCTCATGGCATCCCGTCTCAATACCATGCTACCAGGTACGGGTTGAGGGATCTTTAGGCAGAATGGATAAATGCCCTATCAGTACCATGGAGGTCCAGACTCATATATCTTTCTCCTCCATTACCGCTTCTCCCTCGTGTGGTGGCTCGCATCAAGCAGGAGCAAGCATCTGTGATTCTGATTGCTCCATCATGGTCGTGAAGGATGTGGTTTGCGGATCTGGTGGGGATGTCCTCATCTCCTCAATGGAAGTTACCTTGTCGCAGAGATCTGCTGATACAGTGTCCCTTCGTTCATCAAAACCTAGATTCTCTGAGGCTGACTGCGTGGAGATTGAACGCTTAGTTTTAGCCAAGAGAGGGTTTTCTAAGAGTGTTATTGACACTCTGGTTCAAGCTCGTAAGCCAGTTTCTCGTCGTATCTACCATAAAGTGTGGAGGACTTACTTGTACTTGTGTGAAGATCGTGGCTTTTCTTGGCATAACGTTAAGGTTGCCAGAATTTTATCTTTTCTCTAGAATGGACTGGAGAAGGCTCTATCTGCTAGTTCCCTGAAGGGACAAATATTGGCCCTGTCGGTGCTACTGCACAAGAGATTGGCTGAGTTTCCAGATGTGCAGTTCTTTGTTAAGGCTCTGACTAGGATCAGACCTTTGTTTAGATCTGGGGCTCCACCTTGGAGCATCAATCTTGTTCTTAGTGTTTTGCAGCAGGCTCCGTTTGAGCCTATGCATACTGTTGATATTAAATTGTTACCTTGGAAGTTTTTTGGGGGTTTTTTGTTGGCTATTTACTCTGCGTGCAGAGTTTCTGAGGTTTCTGCTTTGCAATGTGACCCCCCTTATCTTGTTTTCCATGATGATAAGGCAGTTTTACACACTAAATTAGGGTTCCTCCCTAAGGTGGTGTTTAATCGTAACATTATTTAAGAAATTGATGTTCCTCTCTTGTGTCCTAATCCTTCTTCAGCGAAGGAACATTTGCTTCACAATCTAGATGTGGTTCGTGCCTTGAAGTTCTATCTTCAGGCTACTAAGGAATTCAGACAATCTTCCTCTTTGTCATCTATACGAAGGAACATTTGCTTCACAATCTAGATGTGGTTCGTGCCTTGAAGTTCTATCTTCAGGCTACTAAGGAATTCAGACAATCTTCCTCTTTGTCATCTATACGGGGAAGCGTAAGGGTCAGAAGGCTGTTACGACTTCTCTATCTTTCTGGTTGAGGAGTGTCATCTGCTTATCTTATGAGACAGCGGGGTGACAGCCTTCTGAGAGGATAACGGCTCATTCCACTAGAGCAGTGACTTCCTCTTGGGCTTTTAAGAACGAAGCCTCAATGGATCAGATTTGTAAGATGGCTACCTGGTCTTCCTTACACACTTTTTCTAAATTTTACAGGTTTGATGTGTTTGCTTCAGCTGAAGCAGCTTTTTGGAGTTTTGCAGGCTGTAGTGCCCTCAGAATAGGGTCCGCCTCTTTTATATGTTCCCTCCCGTTATTCATTCAATGTCCTCTGGAGCTTGGGTATAGTTGTCCTAACAGTAAGGAATGAAGTTGTGGACTCTCCCTGCCTTATGGAAGGAAAACATAATTTATCAAAAGAGAGAGAACAGCACTCCATGAGATAGAACAGAAGCTAGAAACACTTCTATGCCTGTTCATTTTTATTGTAACTCCTCAGGGTGCATGTTCTTTTTGCACACTATGCCCCTTCACAGAGAAAAAAATATCCTGTAGCATATCAGTCTGACCCTGCCCAATGACAGTCCAGCGCCAAAATACCAGGCAATTCTTCTCTGAACAAGGGAAGCAACAACCCCAGACGATCGTTTCGGCCTCCTATGTGCCTCGTCAGTGATGTGCAGTTGTATCTTTTTAAGGGCATGTGTGCATGGAGTCCATGTCTGGTTTCCCCATTACTCATACTCTTAGGATGACCCAAGAGCAATTTGCATTGAGCAAAAAGAGGCTGCTTCTTTGGTGGTAACTAGCCATAGAACAAGCTATTATGCTATTGTTCATTCCCAGGTTGAGCACTTCTTTCTTTTTATTTATGAAAACATAATTTATGCTTACCAGATAAATTCCTTTCCTTCCTGGCAGAGAGAGTCCACAACCCTGCCCGTAATTTCTTTTGGCACCTTTTATACCCTGATTTTTCTCCTACTTTTCCTTGTTACTTCGGCAGAATGGGTGATAGGGGAAGTGGGAGGGATATTTAAGCCTTTGGCTGGGATGTCTTTGCCTCCTCCTGGTGGCCAGGTTTTGTTTTTCTCAACAGTAAGGAATGAAGTTGTGGACTCTCCTTACCAGGAAGGAAAGGAATGTATTGGAAGTACAATTCTTTTTTTGGGGGGGGGATTTACACTTCCAGCATGTCTCAAAATACTGTCAAAAAAAATAATCTAGTTTCCATTTTACTAAAGGACTTTTGATGTTGTGGACTCTCCCTGCCAGGAAGGAAAGGAATTTATCTGGTAAGCATGAATTTTGTTTTTTAGGAAATTCAAAACAATTTTTTCTTTTGGAAGTACAATTCTTTTTTTTTTCTTGGATTTACACTTCCAGCATGTGTCAAAACACTGTCAAAAAAATCTAGTTTCCATTTTGCTAAAGGACTTTTGATGTCACAGCATTTAGTTCAGTACTTTGCCTGGGAACTATCCCAATCAATATTCCTTAGTTCATTATTATTATAAACAAGGCAGAATAAGCAATTTGGGCATGTTGTATGGCAAAACATAAAAAGCATACTCTGAAATACCACATGCAAATAGGAATTATCCCTTCTGGCATGTTAAGCCATGTTGTATGTTACATGATACATTTTTAAAAAGTTTACCTGAGATGTTGATGTGCTGGGATTGTTTCCACATTTAATTGAAAGCAAACGAGCAGCTAATTCCCTGTGACATCACAAGTCCTTTAGCAAAATGGGAAGTAAAAATGTAATTCCAAAAAAATTTACTTCTAAAAGTAACAAAATGTATTGTATTTCCAAAAAACAAAAGTTTAATTAAAAAAAAGAAGTCTACTTTCAAAAAACAATATTGCACTTCCAAAAAAAATTGTATTTGTAATTATAGAATTTGTGTTCTACAAAAAAATTGTATTTCCAAAAATGTTAAGAATCACACATGCCTTTTTGACAGCAGTCTTATTCCAGTACGGCTGCTGGTAATAGTGGAAAACGTGCCTCGGAAACTATCAATAAGCGTAATG
The DNA here is from genome assembly GCF_027579735.1 of Bombina bombina. Taxonomy (NCBI): domain Eukaryota; kingdom Metazoa; phylum Chordata; class Amphibia; order Anura; family Bombinatoridae; genus Bombina; species Bombina bombina. Next base: position 536,223,629 of record NC_069500.1, read on the forward strand.
CCTTTCAGACAGAATTTACAGCTCAATGCAAAACCATTTACAGCTCAATGGAAACGACACCATTGTTTGTAAAGTTATATCAGCTTCTTTTTTGCAGGAAGTAAATTTTCTGCCAAAGCCTTTTGAATCTAATCAAAATACCTTGAAGTCTTTAGAAGCCTAATTTAAAAAGAAATACAAATGATAAAGAAACTGTTGCGCTACCCTTTTTTTTTTACAAATCCTTGGATCGTATAGCTATATGGATGGTTTCCTTATAGCAATAATACTGTATCGTTAAAATAAATAAATAAATAATTCAATGTATTGTGGACTCTCAGAAAGAATCGGTTTGTGTATCTAAAAAAAACCCTGAGAGTATAGTCCACAGTCTTGTATACAAATGTATACTGTAAGGGGTTGTAATCCAAAGAAAAAAGAAAAAAAACACAGACCTTATATAGGGAGACAAATTATAAGTCTGAAGCACAAGTGAGGGTCAACTTATACGATGACCACTAAGGGCTGAAGCTTAGTGTTGTGGGAGGTTTCCTGCGGTACGTCTCCCAATAATACTGGCACTGTAGAGAGAGAAAAAACACAAGCGCCCACAGCGGACCTCTAAGGGTAAAAGTTTTAATGTCAGATAAAATAGCGCAATATTAAAATTCACGTACAAGATAAAAGATAAACAATTGAAATTATTAGCAGTGTCACCGTGTACAACTCCTCTGCTTGATCACCGATCTGGTGTATGGATCTCTTTCAGGGCTAGTTCACTTCTTACGGTCTGGCTGGCATTGCTGTGATGACACGTTTTCCTCAACACGTTTCATCTGGTAAGCACCCAGACTTTTTCAAGTCTGGATGCTTACCAGATGAAACGCGTTGAGGAAAACGTGTCATCACAGCAATGCCAGCCAGACCGTAAGAAGTGAACTAGGATTGACTATCACTTTAAAAAATTCTTATACTCGTGGAGCAGATTGTTCTCTATCAATAGAAATTAAGGGAGCTACCCTTATCAGCCGATATGATGTCTCTATGGATGAGATATGCACAAGGAGTTTCTTCTTAGTTTCAATATTTAAATAAAGAAAAAGAAAGAAAGAAAAATATTATATATATATATATATATATATATATAGTGCTTTGTCATATGCACAATAGAAATGTTTAGGGTCTTATGTCCCCTTAAGTCACATATAAATTATCGTTAATGCTGTTTTAGTAGTGGGGAGAAAAGGCTTTGTTGTAAGAAACCAGTTGTATTCTTAGAGAAAATTATTATTTTTAGGCTGTCAAACGAAATACAGACAAAGTTTTGTTTAAAAATAGTCATACAATTAAATGCTGTACTTAATTCAGGAGAGATTTCTTTTTTTTTTTTCTCAAAAAGTCATTTTAGGTCTGCGTGGCTAAATATTTCTGGTATGAGATCATATTGCCCCTAACTCTGTCACGTCTCTCTCTTTGTTAAATCTTCTGGCCAGTTAAGGAGTCATATGGGCATGAATCCATCTTTTATGGGGGGAACTGAATGTGGAATAGTTTCTCAGACATTTGGAAAATGTAATTTATGTGAATCACCCTCCCCAGTGGATAAAAACTGGTTGAACTACAACCCACGAGACTATGGTTTTATATTATCATGTAACAGTGGAATTCTTGAAATACTACTGTTGTATCAGTGACTGGCGTGTAATGAAGAGCACAGAGTAGTTCAGCACAATGCTTTCCCTGTATTTCATAATGCATGGAATCTTCCAGCATATTTCAGTACATTTATGGAACCTTATACATTAATATTAAATTCATGAGCAACAAGCAGTCCAGATTGTTATCTATTCTATGCAGTTAAAAACCTTTTCCTTGAAGCTTTAACGAGTAAAGTTTTATGCCAACTTACAGTAGCTTTAGCTTTTTATTTTCTGCAGAAAGAAATATATTTGAGTAAAACTCCCTAGTTTTGACCCATTGTACATAAATAAGCCTTTTAAAACTGTTACTAATAAAACGGCTACTTTGATTATAATTGGTGCTTGTTCTGCTATTATTGGCCATTATTGTTCATTGCAAACTTGTGGAGCCATTTGGCCATGAACAATATGGGCTGATTGGTAACCTTACTTATCGCTAAGTACTGTGCAAGAACAAGCTTCAATTGATATTTGACTGAACATTATTAAACATTCAGAGTAAAAAAAAAAACACTTGTGAAAACGGTGAAATCAAGATTTCAGTATAATAATGAAACTTGGGGGGGGGGGGGGGGGGAAGTATACTTATACA